>NW_022992101.1:623442-740786 GCF_902827175.1 Gymnodraco acuticeps
CTCTGACGTTGCAAGTCTGTTTGCTAAGATTCAAAATGAACTGAAGCCACCCAATATTGATTACAGTTACACCTTCCAACATTTGATTTAAGCTTCTGGAGGAAAATAGTCCAAAGATAATTAATACAATTATTTTTCTTAGTAAAATACGTATTTTTCCAACTGAATCAAGGAGTGATCTGAATTTAGAAGTTTAAAAAAAAGATCGCAAAGACAGATTCTTTTGGAAAAAATATTGCAACAAAAAATTCAAAAGTTCGTACAACATAAGATGAAATGGAAAACAATCAGTGGGACTGTATGAAATATGAAATATGCTTGTCTTTGTTTGTGTTTCCTGTCTTTACTAAATAAATACAGATACATAATTACAAAAAAGGCAAACCAATATCTAATATTCTTTACAATATTAAACTAACTTGTGTGTAAAGATAAAAAAAAGCCTTAATAAAAACATGTCCACCAAATATTTACCATGTTCTCCTGTAGACCTGACAGCTGGATCTCATAACGTGCTGCAGCACAGTGCACAGTGCACAGTGCACAGTGCACTGTGCACTGTGCACTGTGCACTGTGCACTGTGCACTGTGCACTGTGCACTGTGCACTGTGCACTGTGCACTGTGCACTGTGCTGCAGCTATGTTTAGAAAATAACACACACACGTATGAGTGTGTTGGTCTATTTCTACCAACACCACTGTAATCTATTCTAGCTCACCGTTGGCCTGTTTAGACATGACACACACAGAGACTGTGTTACCAAGGCAACATGGTCACCATGACGACCAATGGGTCTGTTTTTTGAGTGGAGAGAAATAGAAAATGAGCGGAGAATCTGGTGCATGAACACAAAGATTCAGTATCAATCGCAGTGTTTCCAACACACACCCGTCGTATTGTATCCTAACAGACAGCTGTATTTGCTGACCCAGTTTATTGTATGTTCTTATCAGAGAGCACAACGTTGTCTGTGATTGATTATCCATCTCACAATCTGCCCATGCTCTACCCTTTCTGAACCTGTTCTTGTTGCTATTGCATCAAGAATCTATGAGTATTATACTGCAGAGAAAAACAAGACGTAAAGACATTCCCTGTTAATCACAGCGCCATGTTTCCCATGCACTGACTGAAGTGAATCTAAATGCATCAACCCAATAGCAAGAAGTAGAGAAACGCATAAAACATGTCTTAGCTTTTAACACTCCTGTGTTTGTTTCTCCCTCCTTACTTCGGCGCTCCCAGTCAGTTTTGACCGATCTGTTTTAACTGCTCTCACATTAACACAAAAACATAAATCATCACCATAACCTTTTAAGCTGCTAACATGTTTTACATGAATAACTGCAGTGAAAAGAATAGACACTGAAAATGTATTAAAAATTGACCATGGTTGTCGATTTGTGGGTGTGTATCTGATGGAGAAACATCATCTCATTCATTTCCTATGGTGGTCAATTTTCGACATTGACTAAACCACTCAAAAATCAATGTAAGTGGTGATCAGCATTTTTGTTATGTTCAAATGCGTACTGTGGAGGATATCATAAGGCCTTGAGGCAATCAAATGTAAAACACAATAAAGGCTTAGAGTCATGTTCTATATCCTGAAACACAGCTACGCACAGCATCTATCTTACATTGCAGCAGAAAGTCCCATGACAACAAGATGAACTGAACCAGCAACTACACAGCCAATGACTTATAAGTCAGGGAGTATCCCTGTCCAGTGGCACAAGTGACATCATGGGTGAACGGACGATGATGCAAATGTTGTGGAAGGTTGTGTCATGTCTTTTTCATCAACCACTGCAATATGTCAAATATATCGTAGTTAAACAAGCCTCTCCTGCCAGTGATGCTGAATTGGATGCAGTCACCGGACATGGTGTGAACTCATCTGTGGATCTGTTCTGAGCCCACTGACATGGTGTTGGCTGATCCACAGTATAAGTAAAGAAACCTCTTTAACTTGAAATGGGATTTATTGTGTGACTTTAATAAAGATGTATTGAAATACATGATGGATAATTAATTGACTGTAACCTCTTCCTGAGATTATTTCTATAGCTCAGGGCTATTTGTCTGAGCTCTGCTGTGATTACAAACAGTGTGACACAAGGACAACTCGTGCAACAGATAATTAGTAATATAACAACACATATGACACACATTCACATTGATATGGAGACAAAGACAGATGGCTTGTTAAACACTTGAAACACACTTCCTCTCAGGGACAACGCTTGTTGCCGTGGAGACAGTGAGGCTGAGGCATGAGAGAACAGTCTGTGACAGTTTGTGATTATTGTTCTTTCAGCACCAGCAGTCATAATGTTGCTCAGGGAGTGGAATGATGAATGTTGGACATGTGAACTGCTCTGGTACACATGTCTGGCCCTATTGGTAACAGTATCACTTTAAGTTTACCGGCAGAGCTGTGATCATTTATTAAGTTATTGTTTAACCAACCCCGCCCTGCTGAGGGTCAGCTGTGATACACTGTGAGCCATTTCCCTGATGGAGCTTACACCATGTCCACAGTTACATTTAGAACAGGTTGTTGCCCAGCTTTTTACAAACCACTATGACACCATCACACTTTATGAACATGAGGAATCAGTTCTACTTGGATTGTTCTGTTCAAATATGTATTGATGTGAGGTACCAATGTGTATACATCTGTACAGTATAACATATTTGAATACTTTGTGTATGTGGATGGATCAATATACATGTGAAGGAAGGAACAATTAATATTGCATTTATTTAAGGGCTTCATACTAGCTACACAATGTACTTAAAAGCATCTTGCCACTCAGTTAGTTTCTCAAAAAGCACAAACAATTCACAGTCAATTGACTCTCATTTGATGATATAGATCTTAATATCACAGACATCTGCTTTCATGGAGCACAGATGGGACTAAAAACAACAGTTTCATTCATGTTACAGAATTTTAATTTGACGATGTCCTACTAACAGATGTCACTGTATCTGACCCAATTGTCACCTGCTAAAATGAAAGGCCTGCTGTTGGTGGCAAGTGAGTTAATGACCACATGTAAGGGGATCCCTCTACATCTAGCAGCAGTGTGAACTGACACCACAGGTGTCTCAGTGTGTGTGTGTGTGTGTGTGTGTGTGTGTGTGTGTGTGTGTGTGTGTGTGTGTGTGTGTGTGTGTGTGTGTGTGAGACCTGTATTTGAAAGCACACAAGACGTTTTCAGAGTAACGTGACACTGATGAGGCTGCAGCCACACGAGGACGATAACGGAAACGAGCCAAAATCTTTATCAAAAACTCTTCCGTCCACAGGCAACAGGCACCAGAAACGTGTCCGTCCACACGAGACCGCTCGAAACCACTGGAGACGCTGTAGTACATATGCCAGGCCTGTAAGTGGCGCTGTACTTCTGCCACAAAATACACCAAAAGCAGCGAAGAAGACTTCTCGCGCATGCATGGTTGCCATGGTTGCCCTTCTGTTTATTCTCCGCACTGGCTTTAGCAGCAGAGGTGGGGTTTCGCCGGTCAACATGTCCGTTAAAGTTTAAATCTTCCGGCCAAAATTAGAAAAGTGCCGGTCAAAGGTCTTCTTTGTTATTTATTGAGCTTTAAAACTAATGAATAACGACCCTATAATAATATAAGAATAATAGACGGAGGACGGAGCCTCTCTTTTCCTCCCCCTCTCCTGACAGCCAGGGCCGCCTTAATGCACGGGTTGACCTTTGCCACAGCATTCCACTATAGTTATTCGAATCTTTATTCTTCCCCTTATTATTATTTCAGCCAATACTTTGGCTCTCCATAACTTCAGCTTACTTTCAGCTACAGAAACTATTCAAATATTAAACTATTCAGCCTTTTCAGGAATCGATGGGAAACCTTCAACTTTTTAAAAATATTTTATACTTTTTGAAATATTCAGCTTTTTAAACTCTTTTTTTAACATGGAAGTCAATGGGAGGAGCCTTCAAATCCTCTTTTCCTACACCTTGCGCCAAATGCTACTCCTTCCACCTAGCTTCAAATAGACTCCCATGTTAAATTTGACTGGATCTTTCTTCAGAACAGAGAGAAGTACACTTTAGACACTGCTCCCATCTCCACATTTTACACATAAAACCAAAAAAACAAACATATATCAGTTCATCGGGGTTCCCTGATGCTCACGGTCTGCTCATTTTTTATAGGACCCATAGTTTTTGAACAGGTGGCAAAATTGTCAGATATACTCCTCAATGCATTCTTATGGGACTCAGTGCTGCAGTTGGTAAATCGTCATAAGTCGTCACCATGGTAACCTCTGATCTCTGGGTTTACACACACAGGTGTTTGTAAACATTCATTCACTACTACTTGCATTTCATATCTTTATTTAACTCCTTCAGCCTAATTTCAGCTGCAGGAACCATTCAAATATCAAACTATTCAGCCTTTTCAACACATGATGGGAAACTTTCACATTTTTCAAAATATGTTATACTTTTTAAAATATTCAGCTTTTTAAAGTCTTTTTTTAACATGGAAGTCATTGCAATGCATTTGAGCTGTAACAATTAACACACACACACACACACACACACACACACACACACACACATACACACACACACACACACACACACACTCTCTCTCTCTCTCTCTCACACACACACAGACAGACACACACTCTCTCTCTCTCTCTCACACACAGACACACACACACACACACACACACACACACACACACACACACACACACACACACACACACAAACACACACACACACACACACACACACACATACTCTCTCGCACAGAGACACACCGATGATGATGAATGATCAAGAGAAGAGAGATAGGGCGATCAAGAGAAGAGAGAGAGGGAGATCAAGAGAAGAGAGAGAGGGTGATAGAAGAGTGAGAGGGTGATCAAGAGAAGAGTGAGAGGGTGACCAAGGGAAGAGAGAGAGGGCGAGCAAGAGAAGAGAGAGAGAAGAGAGAAGAGAGAGAGTAATGTAACCTCCTAATGTAATGTATAACTCCTATGAAAATGTTCAAAAAGTGCTCAAACTTCACGTGTGCTAACAGTCCAGCCGTGAAGACATATACGGGACAGTTTTGAGATTTCTTCAAATGCCGTTGCCATGGCAACTAGGGCTGTACCCGAATATCCGAATATTCGTTCCTTGGAGTACTATTCGGGTTTCTATTTCGTTATTCAGATATTCGTTTTGTTTGTTTTTCAAATAGAATTTATTGAAATCTCCAATATCAACGTAAGCGCTTGTGCCTCTTCGGGGGGTGCTAACACTTAAGGCCCTGTCACACTGTCCCGAAATTGACACCCGATGGACACACGATAAAGGAAATGTTCAAATTCGGCTGTGATCGTAGCAACATCGGGCCATTCGTTAGGGCATCTTAAGCCATCGTATGACCGCCGGTGGAGTTTCTCAGGCTCCGGCAGCAACTTCGTGAGCGGCAACTTCGTAAGGCATCGTGAGGGCATCTTGTAAAATCGTGTCATCTTCGTGTTATCATCGGTGCATTCACCCTCACTCTGATCGGGGCGAATGCCCGATGGCACCGATGATAACACGATGCCCTCACGATGGCCTTACGAAGGGCACAATTGACACACGAATTCAACACGAAAATGAACCTTCGCAAGGTCCTTCGGCAATTTTTTGGCATGCCAAAGATTTTGCCACCGCTCACGAAGTTGCTGCCGGAGCCTGAGAAACTCCACCGGCGGTCATACGAAGGCTTAAGATGCCCTCACGAATGGCCCGATGTTGCTAGGATCACAGCCGAATTTGAACATTTCCTTTATCGTGTGTCCATCGGGTTGTTTTATTGCACAACAAAATCATGTAAATATATTATGTAAATAACCCAATTTGTGTTCTGTGAAACTAAAAAGGATATCATATATTATTTTGAAGGACAGTTGACAGGAAGTTGTTGTTGTTATGGAAACAACATTAAGGAGAAAACGTAATATTTTCTACATATAACGACCGATAAAGTAAAGAACAAAGTCTGAAGATATCAGTACAGTATCATAGTACTGTAACATAATTGTTTTTGGTACTTTCGTTGCAGTTGTATGTCTTAAATGTAATGTAAATGTTGCCTTCGTGTGTGGTTCGGGGCCATCTTCGTGCGAAATTCACAATTCCATATTCGTGTGTCCATCGGGTGTCAATTTCGGGACAGTGTGACAGGGACTTTAACCATAAACGTTATAGTTTACTTTCTCGGTCTTTATATGTAGATATTACTTTTCTCCGTTAATCTCTGTCACATTGTTTCCAAAGCAACAACAACAACTTCCTGTCAACAGCGCTAACTCTCCTTAAAATAAAAGCATGTCCATAAATAGGAAGCCAAGCCAAATTACACTTAAGACATATACAACTGCAACAAAAGTAACAAACACAATGCGATATCCTTTTCAATTTCAAAGAACACAAATTGGGTTACATTGACAAATAACTATAACACAACAATACTGTAGAATAATAAAATGAATGCCGTGAATACACCGAAATACACGTGTTGAAGCGGTTCGCTGCTGATTACTACGCCCCCCCCCAACCACCCCGCGCGGGCCGAATATTCGCTGCTGATTACTACCGAATATCCGGAGCCCGAAAAATGGAATTCGGGACAGCCCTAATGGCAACACAATGCTCACCATGAAACACGGTTTTCTCATAACTTCAGTGAAAATGCTCGAAATGGCCCAAAACTTCACAGGTTTGGTAAAAATGCAGCCATCAAGACATCTAAGCGTATTATGGGGTGTCATCAAATGCCGTTGCCATGGCGACAGATAATTCACCATCAAGTTAGTTAAAAAGTTTGCAGTTCAAATATTCTACTGCTTTCCCAAGCCTTTTTACTTTCTTTTCTCATCTTAATACATAATATTAATATTCATTCACTACTACCTATTTTCAGCTGCAGAAACCATTCAACTATTACATTATTCAGCTATTTCAGGACATCAAGGCTATACATGTTGTTGTTTATACCTTTTTTTAAAATATTTTCTTTTAAATATTAAGCTTTTTCTGCATTTTTTTAGCTAAAAGCAGCTACAATTCAGCTAATAACATATTGAGCTTTTTCTGCATTTTCAGCTAAATTCAGCCACAAATGTTCACAGTTTACAGCATTCACACGCATTTTCTGCAGGAAATGCATTTTCTAGTTGCTTGTTAATTTATAAGCAAATAGTGAACGTTGGCTAACTTATAATGTAAATAGTTTACATTTTGTTAGTGGGGGGGGCTGGCCTTGACTTCAATGTTATTTGTTAACCTGTATAAATATTGTATATTCAATAGAGATACTCTAGGCCAGGGGTATTCAACTAAAATTCAACGAGGTCCAGTTAGAGAAAATCTCCCCATGCAAATGTCCGGAACATCAAAATGTCTAACTTGCTTTATGAATTAGTGTGATATATATTGAAATAGCCTGTAAGGCAAGGCAAGGCAAGTTTATTTATATAGCACTTTTCAACACAAGGCAATTCAAAGTGCTTTACAAAAAATGAAAGACATTAAGAAAATGGCATTTAAAATCAGTCATTAAAAAGAAAAGCTAATAAAATAAACATTAAAAGAAAAAATACATGGATAAAAGTTACAGTGCAGTCTAAGATATGAATAGTTCAATTAAACATTAATGGAAAAATAACATGGATTAAAATTACAGTGCAGTCTAAGATATGAATAGTTCAATTAAAAGCAGCGACAAAAAGAAAAGTCTTCAGCCTGGATTTAAAAGTAGTCAGAGTTGCAGCGGACCTGCAGGTTTCTGGGAGTTTGTTCCAGATATTTGGAGCATAATAACTGAACGCTGCTTTACCATGTTTAGTTCTGACTCTGGGGACAGAAAGCTGACCAGTCCCTGAAGACCTGAGAGATCTGGATGGTTCATAATTTAGCAGGAGGTCAGAAATGTATTTTGGGCCTAAACCATTCAGTGCTTTAGCAGCAGTATTTTTGAAATATATTCTTTGACACACAGGAAGCCAGTGTAAAGACTTCAGAACAGGAGTGATGTGATCCACTTTCTTAGTTTTAGTGAGGACTCGAGCAGCGGCGTTCTGAATCAGCTGCAGCTTCCTAATATATTTTTTAGTGAGACCTGTGAAGACACCATTGCAGTAGTCCAGTCTACTGAAGATAAAAGCATGGACAAGTTTTTCCAAATCCTGCTGTGACATTAGTCTTTTAATCCTAGATATATTCTTTAGGTGATAGTAGGCTGATTTAGTAACTGTTTTAATGTGACTGTTGAAACTCAGTTCAGAGTCCACGACTACACCTAGATTTCTGGCTTTATCTGTTGTTTTGAACATTGCAGACTGAAGCTCAGCGCTAACTTTTATACGTTCTGCCTTTGCTCCAAAAACCATTACCTCAGTTTTATCTTTGTTTAATTGGAGAAAGTTCTGACACATCCAGTCATTGATTTGTTCAATGCACTTACTCAGTGTTTGAATTGGAGCATAGTCTCCTGGTGAAATTGTTACGTAAATTTGTGTGTCATCTGCATAGCTATGGTAACTTATTTTGTTGTTTTTCATTATCTGAGCCAGTGGTAGCATGTAGATGTTAAAGAGAAGAGGCCCCAAGATGGAGCCTTGAGGAACCCCACATGTCATATTTGTCAACTGTCAGATGTGTATTTACCTATAGAAACAAAGTTGTTTCTGTCCTTTAAGTAGGATTCAAACCAATTTAGAACTGTTTCCGAAAGTCCCACCCAGTTCTCCAGTCGGTCTAGTAATATGTTGTGGTCAACAGTGTCAAACGCAGCACTGAGATCTAATAATACTAACACTGAAGTTCTGCCATTGTCTGTATTTAAGTGGATGTCATTAAAGACCTTTACAAGAGCAGTCTCAGTGCTGTGGTTTGGACGAAAGCCTGACTGGAACACATCCAAACAGCTATTTAAATGCAAGAAATTACTCAACTGTTGAAAAACAACTTTTTCAATGATTTTACCTAGAAATGGGAGGTTTGATATGGGCCTGTAATTGTTCATTACTGAAGCATCTAGATTATTCTTTTTTAAGAGCGGTTTAATGACTGCAGTTTTCAGCCTTTCTCCATGGAGATATTTTCTTGCCAGACACTTCCTTTACCTTAGTTGGAGCAATGGCATCTATAACATTTTTAATTTTTGAATTAAAATGATCTACTAGCTCATTTACTGAGATGTTAGCAGGGGCAAGTGTGGAAGAAAAATTCTGAGTAAACATTTCCCTAGTATTTTCAGTTAAATATCGCTTTGTGGTTACCTCTTTTTGAACATTTTTGTGAACAGAAATAGAGCTCTCAAAGAAAACACAGGAATGGTCAGAGAGTGCAACATCAGTCACGACAACCTTAGAGATATTCAGACCCTTTGAGATAATTAAGTCCAGAGTGTGCCCCTTATTGTGCGTGGGCTCCGTCACATGCTGAGTCAGTCCATAGCTATCAAGAGCACAAAACAGTTATTTTGCCCCTCTGTCCTGGGGGTTGTCAACATGGATGTTAAAATCACCAACAATGACTAGACGGTCAAAGTCAATACACACTATAGACAGCAGTTCAGTAAAGTCATCAAAAAAGCTTGCACAGTATTTGGGTGGTCTATAGATATTTAGGAACAGAGCTCGAGAGGAGCATTTCAGCTGAAGGGCCACATATTCAAAAGAATCAAAGTTTCCATACGATGTTTTCCTGCATTGAAGGGAATCATTGAACAGAATAGCAACTCCACCCCCTTTCTTATGCATTCTTTCCTGACTCATAAAACTAAAGTTGGGAGGGGTTGATTCGATAAGAACAGCTGCACTGTTATTTTGTTCAATCCAAGTTTCTGTTAAAAACATAAAATCGAGATTGTGCTCAGTGATAAAATCATTGATTAAAAATGTTTTTCCTGCCAAAGACCTGACATTTAATAAAGCTAGTTTAAGTTTGTTAAACACACTATCAGTCATGTTTTTTGTAACAAGCTGTGGCTGACATGGAATCACTGCTAAATTAGATAAACTCACACAAACGTTTGAGCGCTTCCTGTTTCTAAGATGATTCACCGCTCTTAATCTATTACCTATCAACACAGATATCGGCAAAGCTATAGGCAGGCAGGGCCCCAGCATGTCCTGGAAAGAGTTGAGAGTGCCATACGCCCTTGAGCCTGGACCCAGCAAATATCAGTTTGCAGCGTTTAGTACACACACATCCTTATCAGGCTTCGGAGACTGCAGATGCCCTCTCGAAGGGAGGGGAGGCGGCCGACGCAGGCACGGTGATGGAGACGTGGGAGATGGTGCGGGGGTAGAGGACATGCTGCCAGGGGGGGGGAGGTGGTTGACGTAGGCACGGTGATGAAGACGGGGGAGATGGTGCGCGTCTCTGCGGTGATTTTGGTGGGCGTCGTTGAGGAGCGGGCGTAAAGGACATGGTCCCAGCCCTGCGTATCGCCTTAGTTTGGTCTTTGAACTCCAGGAAGGAATCGGTGCCAACCCTCTGTATCTCCTTCATGTGTTCAACGAACTCCAGGAGGGTGGGCGAGGGTGAAAGGGTGAACGGAGTATCCTCAAAGGCGTTGTCAGGGGGGGGGTGAGGGGGGTGAAGGGCAGTGGAGACTCCTCCATGTGTCTCCCATAATCAGAACATTCCTCAGGCGGGTGCAGTGATAATTCTTCAGGGTTTTCTGCGCGATGTGTTGTGTCTTTCTCCTGTTTTGATTCCTCTTGCTGCTTGTCCTTGGCAGAGGGAACAGATTGATAATGCAAGCAGTTGAATATGTTAGAGATAAACAATTTCACTCCTGACTTGTTCAGGCAAACTCCATTTGCGTGGAAAAGATGTCTGCGATCCCAGAAAAAGTTAAAATTGTCAATAAAATGAACAGAATGGTCAGTACAGACAGTTGAAAGCCAGGTATTCAGTGCAAACAATCTGCTGAATCTCTCCACTCCTCTTCTGACTGGCGGTAGAGGGCCACTGATGAACACCTCTGCATTTAAAGAGCTGGCAGTTTCCAACAAACATTTAAAGTCTTCTTTCAGCACTTCTGACTGTTGTTTCACAACATCATTTGTTCCAATGTGCAGTACCACATTCTTCACAGTCGGATGTTCAGCCCCAATATGCAGGATCTTCTCAGCCAAGTCAGAGACCACATCCTTGGGAAAACAGAGTACTTTGGTGTTGTTCTTATTACACAGACCTTTTACATCTCTTACAGCAGAGTCACCCACAATCAGAGTTTCAGGCCCAGTCGTTAGCTTTCCCTCTAGCCTTTTACTTTTGGAGTAGCTATTGGTCCTTACCCTGCTGTGTGAAGAGGACAGGTTATCCAGGTCATCAGAAAGAGATCTCCGGCTCTCGGTCAGCAGAGCGTATCTGTTCTGGATTGGCACACTTGGTGGTTTAGGAGGATTGTTTGTAATTCTCCCTTTAGCAGCTGTCCACTGCTGTTTCCTAGTATGAATAGGGGTTGAAGAGGCGCTCTTCCTGGGTGATAACAATGCAGGCCAGCCGGTCGCATCACAGATTTCAGAGCGCTGGGCTCTGCATGTTATCCGTCCTCCCAAATCCCATGGAAATGATTTACTCTTAGGCCTTGCACCCAGAGAGTTCCAGGGAGGACTACCACTTGTAGATTTATTACCCGGTACACAGCCCTCCTGTTCCTTGGAATCCTTGTAGCTGCTAACTAGCTGTGAGTTAGCATACCCTTCTCCATTATTTTGCAACACTGGTAAAGTGGTGTCATTCCCATGACATAGTCCATTCACTTCCACGTTAACTTCCAACCATTGCATTTTCATTTCCAACACAGCTATCTTCTGTATAAGTTTGTGAAAGTCATCTGTAGAGAACGGAGGCATTTTGCTACCAACTAGCTTAAGCTAAATAGCATGCAGTAGCCTACCAGGCTTTAGCTGTTGCTAGGCCACGCTACTGTAAGACTGAGGTCGTCAATATGGCTGAAACCCTCCGTCTATTTACGAAGATGAACTGTCCCAGTGATAAGTTAATGTCCAGGAGCCGCTGCTCGAAGTTTTCAGAGAATAAGAATAGGAAAATCAGCATAAAAAGTAAGCAGAGGCAGGAGCAAGCAGAAAAGCGTCTGCACTGTAAGAAAGAAAGACACAAAGCTGTAGCTTTATCAATGTCTGTATGTAATCAACAACTGACTGCCAATCAAATAAAGAAAGTACAATTCAAAAATAACAATATTTATTGTCAATTAACATTAAACTATACAGATATACAGTAAATACTGTGGATATGTGTAATGTTCCTCTCTGGCTGCATTTAAAAATAAAATAGAGGAAATAAATCAAATAGCTTTTGAAAATGTGTGCATCTTAAAAGTGCTTGATTTTAGATAAATAAAATAAAGTGTAGCAGCAGCTTGAGTTTCCTTTTTTCTTTGTTAACCGTTTCACATCATGACTTAACAGTTTCAGACGATTATAGAACAATATCAGTCTTTACACATCATAACAATTGAACAGTTTTAAAGTTTCTCTTTCTTTCCCTCTTATATTGCAGTCCATCACTCACTTTGTTTGATTCAGTGTGAGAATTGAGCTTGTCCTGCCAGGAGCTTGTAAATCAGGGCTGAAATGGTGTCAGGGCCATTCTCATACACACATGCAGGTGCTCATTGGTTATCCTCGGTTAGCCTGCGCTGGAACCATATTTAGTTTTATTTTGATCCTGGTGGACTGATCATATCGGGCTCTGAGACTGCTTATTTGTTGTGACCTCAGTTCTGACTTGAGAGGGAATGTTTGGTCAAACACTTTATGTTTTGTCTCATAGTGGCGTTTTGGCACTTTTAATGAGCGCCACGGTCTCTGAACAAATGAGACACACTGGCTCTGTGCTCCCAGTGGGCAGGATGAACATGAATGAGTCCACTCAGGGTTAAAAGCTCTGTTCTCACTGTCCACTTTCCTCTTCTTGGAGAGCGCCATGTGTAATTATTTGTCTCTCCCTGCCTGCCGCTAACACGCCCGTTCACTCTCCTCTCCGCTTCTCTCCCTGTATCACTAATTATCCTCTTCACTCACTTTCCTCTCTGCTCTCTCGTCTCTTCTTCTGTGTTTCTCTCCCTGTATCGCTCACTCGTCTCTTTCGCCCCCTGTCGGCGGCTGTTAAAATAGAATCGCCCCGTCAAAATTGAAATCCCCTATTAAAGGGGACATATCATGCTATATTTGAACAATATATTGTAGGGCCATACCTATATAAAGTATATAAATATAGTTTTTTTTTCAAAATACCAAACAGATCCTGCATTTTAGCCATGCCTCATTTCGCTCTATTTGCTCTTTCCAGCCCTGTTTTTGCAGGGGGCTGATTCTGTGAGCTGCAGCTGACCACGCCCCCCTGCAGGAGAGGGGAGCGTGCTTTGAGATCAGATGCTAGGCTGCAGCGGAGAGAAGAGGGTGAGAAAAAGAGATCTTCGTCCTCCGTGTTTTATTCTTATATATGATTATATAGAGTCATTATTCATTTGTTTTAAAGCTCAATGAATAACAAAGAAGACATTTGACCGGCACTTTTCTAATTTAAACTTTAATGGACATGTTGACCGGCGGAAAAAAATTGAAGAGGCGGAGAGGTGGGTGTTTGTCATCTGCTAGTGGACTACCAGAGAGAAACATTTTTTTAACTTTTGTTATGTACATACTGTTGTGTTTTGTTTATTTTTTACTGTCTATACAGAAATATATATTTGCTGTTAATGTTTATGTTTATTTTATGTGTAATTCATGTGCAATGCTTGTCTAAAGAAAATAAACGGTTCCACCACTCTTACAAACCTTTGGAACAACTAAGAATACCAAAAAATGAATTTGCAAACTTTGAGCAAGCTGTGCAACAGACTGACTGGGAAAGTATGCTAACTGGGAGCAGTGTAGAAACAGACAGCCAAATGTTTGCAACCAAGCTACATGATTTAGTGCAGATGTTCTCCAGAAAAATGAAAAGTGGAAAAAACAAAAACAATGCACTTCCTTGGTTCAATACGGATATATTGAACTTGATGAAGGAAAGAGACTTTGCACTGAAAAGAGCACTGAAAACTAAATTAACTACTGACAGGCATAGGTTTACTTCATTACGTAACAAAGTAACTCAAACAATCAGAAAGGCCAAAGCCAACTTCTTCATAACAATAATTAATGAGGCAAAAGGTTTGCATTCAACCCATATCGGAATTAAAAACCAAAGCAATTATTAATTCTCTTAAAACTTCGACAGCTAAGGACACATACGCTATGGATTCTACAATGCTTAAATCACTGCAAGATTACTTAGTCTGCCCTCTTACCCAAATCATCAATTCATCTGTATTACATGGGACATTCCCAAGTGCATGGAAGACTGCAATTGTAACCCCCATTTTCAAGTCAGGTGACCCTCTGAACATCAACAACTACCGCCCAATTAGCATCTTACCTGTAGTATCCAAGGTGGCTGAGAAGTGGGTGTCAGAACAGCTTGTCTCCTTCTTAAACAACAGTCCATTTCAACTTCATCCCATGCAGTTTGGCTTCAGGGCAAATTATTCAACCGAAAAAAAGCCAACTGCTTTTTTATAGAAAAGGTCAAAGCAATGGTTGACAAAAGAGGTGTTGTTGGTGCAGTATTTCTGGATCTACGCAAAGCCTTTGATACAGTCAACCATAAGGTCCTTCTGTCCAAATTGTCGGCTTTTAACTGCTCTCCATTCACACTCAGTTGGATTGAATCATACCTTACTGGTAGGCGTCAGCATGTTATCGTCAATAATCAACTCTCTCCAACTCTAGACTTAAGCACCGGAGTACCACAAGGTTCAATACTTGGTCCACTTCTTTTTACCCTATATATTAATGACCTGCCATCTGTCTGTCCTGATGTGGAAACACAGCTATATGCCGATGACACTGTGATATATGTGCATGCCAACACAAAGCAAAAGGCTGCTGATAAACTGACCTCAGCTTTAGTGCTGATCACTAACATTGTGCCTCAGGTTAAGTACCTTGGAATCATTATTGACTCTAATTTAACATTCAAAACACAAGTCAAAAAAGTGACCCAAAGAGTCAAGTTTAGCCTAGCAAATTTTAAATACATAAGAAACACAATGACATTGAATTCTGCCGAATGATACATGAATGCCATGATCATGTCACATCTTACATACTGTCTCACAAGCTGGGGGCAAACTAACAGGTCCACACTGAAGCCACTAGCAACCCTGTACAAACAAACCCTCAAAGTACTGGACCAGAAACCTAACCGCTCCCATCACTGTACCATCCTCAACAAGCATAACATCCTGAGTTGGGAAGATTTAATAAAGTATAGGAACATCGTTCTGGTTTACAAAATCCTGCACAATACAGCCCCTCCACCTCTTAGCTCATTGGTTACTCAACGTAACAACACCAGACGGACCACTAGAAGCTCCACACGTGGCGACCTATCAGTCCCATTCAGGAAGAGTACTTTTGGTCAGTCATCATTCTCGGTCATAGCAATACAAAACTGGAACTCTCTACCCACTCAAATCAAAGACATACATACACACACACACACACACACATACCACCTTCACAGCTCACTTAAAAACATGGTTCACTGAGAACTACACCCGCACACACTAGTCTGTGTTGAGTATGGCGTGAGTGTTACATGTTGTGTTACATGTTCTGTTACATGTTGCCCCTCGTTTCTGCTATGTGATTGTGATGTGCTATATGTGACATGTACTGTATATAGTAACGTGTGTTGTTGATTGTTCTCTTTTATCCTCACACCGGTATCTACTTGTCTTTCCTCCTTTTTATTTTATATATTTTCTTATAACTAATGCTGTTGATATATTGTAATTTTAAGGGTGTCTATTACCATCTGGCCGGGGACAACAGCTGGAAATTAGCCATGTCGGCTAAAGCTGCACCATTTACTGTTTTTGTGACAGTTCATCGATGGGGACCGTCCACGACACTATCAATAAATAAACTAAACTAAACTAAATGCTGCTGTGACAAAGGCATTTCCCAAACTGGGTATATCTTAATTATTTCTTCACACAATGAATAGTATCTTCCTTTTCTTTTATTGAATTGTATAATTATTACCTGTTATTCATACAAAGGCATACTTATATTTGAAATGGAATTGGGAGAGAAACTTTGAGAGACAGGGAGCGACACGTTTAACCTTTGACCCTACATGTGTCGAGCGTTTGTATCACATGGACAGTTCTAAATACTCCCTAGACTCGGCGTGATTTGACCATTTGAACCATTTGTGGTGGGGGTCGGCAACACATTTGATCACATATATATTTTGTAGCGTAAACACGAGCGTTGTGCTGATGTGTCCCAGAGAAGGGCAGAACAGAACATGAGTCATCAAAGCGACATATACAACATAGGCTCCCCTTTTTTACCTAGTTTTCTCATCTGGAGTTGACAGAAAACTGGTCAGTGCTCCCTCAGTGTCTACAGCACTGTGTGAGAGGGAACGTTCCAGCACAATACCCTGGAAAATCCACGCTCTGTTACTGGGCTCAGAGTGTGTAGTTTGGACAAACTGAGTCAGCACTAACTGTTCTATTCCTAACCTCCTGTCCTCAACACCCACCAGAACTTTATACACACACACACACACACACACACACACACACGCACACACACACACACACACACACACACACACACACACACACACACACACACACACACACACACACACACACACACACACACACACACACAGCAGGCTGGCCCCCGAAACAGTGACTTCATTGTACAGTTTATGCCAAACAGATTGTAGCCCCCTCCCTCCCTCCTCTTCCTCCCTCCGGTCTTCCTGCCCAACTGGAAAAACAGAGAGGGGAGTGGCCACTGCTCTGACTGAGTGTGTGTGAGAGTTTGTGTGAGAGTGTGTGGAGCTGTTTTTACTGCTCAGTCAGATTCAAAGGTCTCCCAAAGAAAAGGCAGCTCTGTGCGGGCAAAGCACTTCAAGAATGGAGGAAAGATTCAGGCTCCCACTTTCCCACTCTCCTTCACTTCAGATGGCTCCAGTTACTGCTGCTGTGGGGTACTGGGAGTGTGACTGTGTGTGTGTTCAGGTTGTCGGTGTTGGAGGAGTACTCAAATCCTTAGTTTAAGTAAAAGTACAAATACTATGGTCTTAAATACTCCACTACAAGTAAAAGTTGTGATTTCAAAATTCTACTTGAGTAAAAGTACAAAAGTATGAGCATCAAAATGTGCTTGAAGTGTAAAAAGTAAAATTCTGCAAAATGACCCGTTTCAGAATAATATAAAGTACTGAGAAGAGTAAACAACTACATGTATTTCAAGCAGGCACGTACACACATAGACATCAAAGTGGGCTTGAGCCCCTGCCCTTTTTCTTCCTCCAGAGAAAGTGCCTTTTTTCCCCCTTTTTTTCTTTTTAATAAATGAGTATATATCTACTGCTGTTTGCGCACAGTTTCCCTTTCCAAAAATATATTGATTGAATACAAAATAAAAACATCAGGTCGGGAGATTAGACTGTGAAATTCCTATGCTCTCTCTACCCTCCCTCCCCCCTCCTGCACAGCGGCAGTCCCTTCAGACCGACAGGTAGCAGCACCTCCCACTTTACTGTCCCATGTTATGCCGGCTTTTCTTGGCTTATTTTGAAGGTGAGTGGTGATGAACAAATTACTAAACTGCCAGTGCCTCGAGTTTACAGCTAATTAGCTAAAAGACAATAATAATTATAGTTAACTAAGGCTACTAGCTAATGGATAAGTTAGCTCAAGGTTTAGCTAAGGCAATTTATCATAGGCATACAGGCTAATGTACTGTATCGTGATCGTTTTCTGCGTTTCCATGTCGGCCTTGTGTGGCCGAACCGTCTATATGATAGAGAACTGTAGCGGATACGACCGTTACGTTGTCGTGTGGCTGCAGCCTTACGTTGAAAGAGATCCGTTTAGTGTAAGGGACATCAATTAACTACAAGACTTTCCTAATTAGTAGGTCAACTATTTATAGTAACGCGTTACCAATCAGAATTTGCATTGGTGAATACGGTGCATACATACACAGTTAAAGAAGATACATTCTAAGAAGAATGACATAACAAATATAAATATAACATTTATAATATATCATTTTTAAATATAATATAACAATTATAAAAAACTATTTAAAAACAAACTTTTATAACATTAAAATATAGAGCAGTGATGATGTGACATAATACTCCTAAAAATAAAATAGAACAAAATAAAACATTAGTAGTATTGGTATTAATAGGGGAAAGCGGTGCAGATATTGAAAGAGATAGCTTTGTGTAGAAAGGATTAGAGATATGTCTTTATGTTAGCATGCTGGAGTCAATCCAGTTCCGTCCAGGCCCATGCCAGCCTCGAGAGAAAACTGTGTGTGTGTGTGTGTGTGTGTGTGTGTGTGTGTGTGTGTGTGTGTGTGTGTGTGTGTGTGTGTGTGTGTGTGTGTGTGTGTGTGTGTGTGTGTGTGTGTGTGTGTGTGTGTGAAACACGCTGTGCTGACTGCACTGCTTTCTGGTCCACATTATGACTTGTTAATGAGCGCTCATACTGTAAGCACTGTATACCATTCGTCGACAAGGCTCCAAAGATGAACATATAGAATAAGTTACTCCGAAATCAAAGCTTGCGGTAAGTAGCTGGCACAATAGGAAAACAGGAGAGTTTACAATAAACACTGATAGTGAGTTTGAACTCCAAAAATGTCTGAAATATCATGCAGGGACTTTTAACTGGTATACAGGAACAGGTCATTGGACCTTGACATTTATCTAGTGCTTTTCGAGTCTTCCCACCACTCAAAGCTTGATATGCAGGTTATATGCAAGTTCCTCTAGATGTAGCCTTTTGCCTTGCCTTAATGTCAAAGGTCAATCTCAAATCACTCCAACAAATACAAATGAAAGCAAGCAATGAGCCTGAAGTGCATCTCCACCTGGATGCTGTTTGTTACTCTCCACGCAATATACAATCACTAACAGGTTTATTTGATAAATAATGAATCACACATCTTAAACGTATTCAGCTAAGCTCATTGCAACTAAAAAGAGCATCCATACCATCAAGCTCCCAGACTATTGTATGCTCTGCTGCCGTCAGAACACAGTGGTTCATCACACCTGTTTAGTGGGAACATTTGAGGGAGCTGACAGTGCAGACGCTACTGCGCACAGAAACTACAGCACAGATTACAAGTCAGCGGAGGACACAGCGGCAGTGAAGCTGACTTCTGATTGGCTGCAAACTTAAGACAAAACAGAAATAGAGTTTGTGTCTTGTGTTAAGCACAGCCTGAAGACTGATGGAGACAGAACAGTCTCCGTCTGCCTGACACTGAGTGGAACAGTGTTCCAGCCAGCACAATACTACAAGCTGTGTTCAGCAGACCACACACACACGACACACACATCAAATATGCAGCCGCATAACACCAGAATATGTACAGCTCTGTGATTTACTGCCAATTGTGCAGCTACAGTATCTGTGATGTGTTTATGTATCAGGGAGTGTTAATGTGTGTGTAGTTTATGAGTAAGTCATGTGTACAATCTGTCAGAGGACAGACTGTGGCTGCACATGATGTTTTTACATTCACATTAAGGGCTGGCAGTGTCACCTCCATATGGAACACAGCGCCCCCCCACCCTGCTCCCCATGACTGCAGTCTCCAGCCTCAAACTAATTGTGAATGACTAATTCTTCATTAGCTAATTCAATCCAGTTACAGTGTGTATATCTACCACAGGACAGTATATGTATAGTTCTTTTTCAGCCAACAGAAACTAAGGCTACACATGAATCCAAATGTAATCAAAATTGCAACATGTACTAGTGCGATAATCAAACGCAGGAACCACACTATTTATTTAAAGGCTAAATATGTGTTAAATTACATTTTTGATTAAGTTATAAAATCATGATGAACATGAACATTGTAATCTATTTTTCAATGATTGTAGGAATTATGGCAACAACAAAAAAAATCCCACAAATATTGTAAATCATATCAGAAGTGCATCAGTCAAATGAATCGCAATTATGTGTTAACTGCTCTTACATTGAAACCACTTCAATAATTCAGCACTAGGGATGGGTATCGTTTGAAATTTATCGATTCCGATTTCGATTCCGGTTCTGCTTATCGATTCCGGTTCTTATCGATTCCCCGTTTCGATTCCAAAATTGTAAAATAAAGAGGTCAAACGTTTAGATAACAAAAATATATTTATTCTTAAAAGCTTTAACTGAAATTGTTACTAAAAAATATACATGCAATACAAATGTATTGCACAATAGCTGTGCTTTATTTTAACTGAGCTATGCCTGTGGCAAGCTATTAACAGGCATTACACTTTGCCTTTTATTTTTATTTTTTAGTGTAGTGGAGCCTCACTTCAGAGCGTTTACCGCGACCTATCTTTGGTGTTATGAAGTGACTGAGCTCGTGAAATGTCTACGGGAGGGCGGGGGAGCATCGCTGCGGGGCAACTGTGGACCTCTGTCGCCTGTCAGCGCAATTTATATGATGCCGTTTTAAAAAATGAAGGGCGGTGCCGGCCGTCAGCGTACCGAGCCGGCCGTCAACGGCCCGCTGACGACCGGCCGTTCTGTGATTCTCCAGGTCCGCCCTGTATTCCACCGGGTCACCGCAGCACCGCGGTGCAGACGGACCCGCTGGAATACAGGGTCTACCGCGTTTAGGAACCGTTAAGCAGAACCGAAATTGTGTATTTTGTATGGGTACCCGGTACCCGGCATTTTCTTATCGGTTCTCATCTGGAACCGAGTTTCGGTTCCCAACCCTATTCAGCACAGACAAAAAGTTAATTTTAAACCAACATTACTTTAATATCTAACTTCTGTACACTGGAAAACTGGAACTACGATTCGTACAGAAGAGGAACCACATGTTCATTCTAAAGTCAATACTTCCACGATGCCTTGCTCACTGAAGTGACTGTACCATCATTTATGATTCAGTATTGCTGTGATGATTCAGTGTGTTTCAGAGTGTGTGTGTGATTCTTACCTGGTATGGTTGGGAGGCTGAAAGGTCAGACAGGAAGTCGAGCTGTCGGTCTAACAAGAATTCCACCGCTGTGACTGAGGACAGCAGGCTCTTCCCCACCACTGGCTTAAATGCCTGAAAACACACAAAACATACAACATGGTCAACAACAGACAACAGTTATGAGTTTACCAGTTGGACAAACTGTTTCTATCAGGACTCTGGTCCAAATATCACATCAGCAGGTTTGGGGAGTCACAGATTACATCATCAGGATACAAAAAAAGGCAACTGTATTTGATAATATTACATTACAAAAAAGGTAATCAGATTACTGCTACATTTAAGGAACAATAGAGATTACTAGCAGGATTTCAGTGCTACAATACATTTTGAAATAAAGATCGATATATTATAGGGAGACGTACTGAAGGAATTTTCTTTATGGTTTATATTTTGGCTACTTTAATTGTCTTTATTTTAAATACATTTCTTTTTTAATGCAGTAGGTGGATTTATTAAACAAAAATACAGTCTATGCTTTTGATTAATGTATTAAGCATAAACAGCATTTGTAAACTACTACTGTTACTCAAACAAGTAAAACACATCTTATTGTAATCCTGTTTTATTATCTTTGCTTTTAAATGAGTGTTTTTAAATGCCATTTTATAATATGTTTCTTAATGCTCTTAAAGGTGGGGTGGGTACGTTTGAGAAACCGGCTCGAGATACACTTGTTGTTATATTCCATGGAATGCTCTTAACATCCCGATAGCAATGAATATCTGAAGTGCTTTGACAATAAATCCATAAAAACACGTCATCTGTGGAAGCCGTGGTACTGTAAAAAGTACAACCAATCCGTTTAGCGATTGCTGCCCTGTCTGTCAGCCTTCCTTCTCGTGCACGCACAAATGTATCTCGTGCCCTCATTGGGCGTGCCGTCATTGGGCGTGCATTGCAGCTGCAGCAGTACTTCGATGACTCGCCAGCAACAGGCGGCCACTTTCACCAGTCTGCTGACGTCATGTGCGCGTTCATGTGTGTTGGAGGAGGTGCTCTGTAAGGAAGTCTGAAGGAAGGGGCGGATTCTTTTCGGCTGTGCACTCGAGCCGGTTTCTGAAACTTACTCTATACTAAACATGTGATAAACAATGCATGCACATTGTTTTAGGAGCCTTTCATTTCCATGAAAAAGCAAAAGTCAGAAGTGAGGCAGAGGAACAGAGGGATGAAGGCAGAGCGATGAATGACAGAGCTCCAGAAGAGATGAGAGAAGGACATGATGAAACGCCGCAGAGAGGGAGAGGAGAAAGAGACGGAGCAGGATGGAAGGAGTGCTCCAGAGTTATGAATAAATTAAGAAGAAGTCTGACAGTTCAAAGGCAGTACACTCCGCTTTGATGTTGCCTCTTACACACACACACACACACACACACACACAGACACACACACACACACACACACACACACACACACACACACACACACACACACACACACACACACACACACACACACACACACACACACACACACACACACACACACACACACACACACACACACACACAGCAGCCTGAGCTCAGCTGTTACTGCACAGACAACACTTCCACTTTGCTCCTTCATATCCATCTGTAGTGCTGTGACCGCAGTGCACTCAAACTATGTACACCTACTGTATACTCTACTCCTCATAGGTGGGAGCAGCGCTACGTCACTGCATGGCGGAATGACAGCCCCGCCCACTTTCCGGTGAAAACAAAGAATACAAATAGTTGTATCATAAAACTGCTGTCGTGTATTGCACGTCAAACTAAATAGATCCAAAGTCAGATGTTAAATAAGAGATCTGTGGCATTAATGAAATCTTTTCCTGCTGCCTGCCACTCGTCCACTGGCAGACTGACACGACGTTGATTCCCTATTGACTCAAATTACAATAAATCAACACCAATGATCGATCTCCAATGACAATGTGTAATTGTTGCCTGTATGGCCATCGTAATTGGGCTCTTTGTAGATAAATAAATGCGCGGAATTCTGAATTTTTTGATGTGATTGGTAAAAAATAAAGAATCTCTATTTACGGCCTGTCACATGACAGCGAGTGTTTTCACCCAAAAAGAGGCAGGGCCGTGAAAGAGAGGGAAATACCCAGATTGGTTGCTTTCATCTATTGTGGAGAGTCAGTCTTCAGGTTCCTTTATTACCCTGTTACATGAGGTTTCTATTTTAGTGCCTGATATCAGTCAAGTAAAGCGAGAGAGGACAGCCACAGCACAAGTGTGTGTGTGTGTGTGTGTGTGTGTGTGTGTGTGTGTGTGTGTGTGTGTGTGTGTATGTGTGTGTGTGTGTGTGTGTGTGTGTGTGTGTGTGTGTGTGTGTGTGTGTGTGTGTGAAGCATGGGTCGGTGCTGCTGTGATTTATGGTTGCATAACAGGGTCAGTCTGATAGAGAGCGATGAGAGATTAGAGGTGAGAAACATGACCGCTGTGACCCCCCCTCCCTTTCAACCCACACTCTGACAGCAGCACATTTGCAAGCAAACCATGATAGTGTGTCTGTCTGAGTGTTTGCTGCTCTATTTCTGTCTATACATATCACATGTCCAGCCTTCCCTGGCAGAGTGAACCAGCAGTACAGACTGCACTACTGGACATCATCTGTATTTATTCAAAGTACAAATGTCACTTTTTGCACCTGATATCCTGAAGCATCATTATTATTCTGCACTGATCTATCTTAGGATCTGTCTGTGTTGTTGTTTTGTCTTGTCTTTTTCTATCTTTGGGTTTCCTGTTTTATTTTGTAAAGTGTTCACCCCCGTTTCCTGCCTGTTGCTTTCTGTCTGTTTTCCCTCCCTGATTACCCGATTGTGTTCACCTGGTGCCTCTGTGTTTTCTCCTCCCTCCTCACCTGTCTCGTGTTTATGTGATTAGTCCTGGGTGTATTTAAGTTCTGGTTTTTCCGTCTGTCTTTGTCGGTTCGTCTTGTGTTTTGAGTAATTCTGCGGTGAGTGTTCTGTTCTGTGTCTAAGATATTGTAGCCTTGAAATAAAGGAATTCTTTTTGTCACTTAAGTCTGCATTTGGGTCCTGTTTCCTACACAAACCGTAACAGATAGTGAGTTATTTACATGCACACGATTCTCCTGTGATGGTCAGAAAAAGCAGGATTGGATGTACTTCAAAAGTTGTTCATATTAACACATGTTTTTGTTTCACTTACTACATAACCTGAGTTACAAACACAAATATGTAAAAAACCTTGTATCAGATATTATTGCTCTCCGTAAGGAAATGATGGTGTTCTAAGCAGCAGCAGCCTCTCGACAAACATTTGCTGATTAAATATGAAGTTAGAAACATTGCAGTGAACATAACGTGTGTAGCCTACAGGCAATTTGACAGTACAAGTTCCTGTGACTTGTTTGTGCCCTTGTCAAGTGGGTTAGCCCCGAAGTTAGCAAAAAAACACCGGCCCAGGCTAGCTTAAGGTGGGCTGACCTTTAAGGTGGACCAGCTAATCTCCTTTTAGTGACCAGATGTTCCTCTGAATTTGGTCAATCTCTATTGTTGGCTAACAGATACACAGTTTATTGTATACATTAAGAAAAACATAGTCAAACCCAACCTTAACTCAGTTTGATAGATACAGAAACGCTACAAAATATGTGAATAAAAATGTAGCAGGATGTTTATTTAGGTTCATAAAAGTGTATTGTGTTTAGTGAAGCTGATGACACGGAGTCCTTACTGCTAAACCTGTTCTAGATTAATCAAGCGCATGGAAACATGGGATGAATGAAAGGATGGAATAAAGTTTCTCAAAGACTTCTCATTACTGGATTCAAGACATGTCATTGTGAACTTCTGAACTGAACCTTTCTCCCAACACAGAGCAGGGCTGCCATCTGTGGATCCTGCTCTCATTCCCCTCTCTCAGACTGAAAGGACATGACAGGTCCTCTATAGAGACACACACACACAACCACAATTGGGTCACATCTGCCAGTGTGCCAGGAAAAAGCATTCTGTCGCTGAATATTTCCCAACAGGCAGCAGGAGAGACACATTCACTTACTCTGAACTCACAACACACCCTAAAACCAGAGGACCTACACACAATGTAATGTCTTCATAAAGAGAACCAAACTTATAATGACAACGCATATTTACTCACACACGCTTCATGGCATGGAGAGAGCTTAAGAGGACAGACAGGACAACATATGTGGTTGTGTGTGTGTGTGTGTGTGTTGAATAATTGATCAAGAAAAGTGCAGCAGAATGTAAAAGAGATGAAGAGGTGGGGATGATGGAGCTCATGCATCACTAAGTGACCTAGAGAGACTACACCACATGCATGCACGTACTCATGCATGCTTGCACAAATACACACACACACACACACACACACACACACACACACACACACACACACAAAAGCTGTCATCCATTATCTGATGAAGGTCAGAGAGAGGGGGAGGGAAACAGAGAGGTAGAGGGTTGTGTATGTAAATCAGTCTGGATGTACATCCTATAAATATAACAATAAAGGGAGTTTTTTTAACAATTTAGGAGAGAGGCAGTAGATGGGAAACCTTTTTTTACTGCTTGGTGTCATGTGACATGAAACCTTCCACCAGGGTGCACTGGGGTGGTCAGGAGTCATATGATGAACTGGTGGAGGTAGAATACCCTTCTAGATCTACATACATAGTGAGGCTGGCCAACAACCTCGTCTCTGACCCCAACCATGTCCTGAATAGTGACCGTGAATTGTTGCCATCAAATCAGATGTACAAGGTCCCACCTTTTAATAAGGAGAGACTGAAGCACTCCTTTGTGCACCAGTAAATCCTGAAATCAAACAGAGTTCAATCCCAGGTCAAATGTATGTTAGAGGGTCTTGAACATCTTCAGTGATTGTGATGTTATGTTAAATGTCAGCTTCTTTGTATCGTGTCTTAATATTTGTCCTTGTTTGATGTTGCAAGTAGAGCTGTTGTGATGCAAGATTTGGCAGAGAGGAACACCAGGGCGATGTGGAGAACATCCAGCAAGCAAAAACAAAGCATTCAAAGAAAAAGGCAAAAGACATGGCACTACTACCAAATATGCAAATCAATCAATACAGAGCTTCTGTAATAAACTAATACATTATTGATTTTTAGATTAAATAATGTGTAATAACTGTATTGCTCCTCAGGAATGCCCACCTGCCTCATGCAGTCCATCATGATTTGATGGACTGCATGTATCCTCAAACTGGGCCAAAGGTCGGCTGTAGACTGCTGTGCCACTGATGGTGTGATTGTTGAATAGGTCGATCAACACTTCAAAACTTAAAGAGAGTAAACTCACAACGATGAAACACATTCATAAGGCTTTACCAGTGTTGCAACCTGTGCTGGGCATATTTGCCTGGTCAATTATTTAGGTGTAGATTCAGTTATCAAAATAGGCAGAATTTTGGGCAATTCACAATCATTAGTGAGAGATGCATGAGAGAGATAGATACATGTAAAGAGACTAAGGAACACACACACGACACTGAATAGTAATCATGACATAATAAGGGAAGTGAGTTCAGTTTGACTTCTCTCCTTCTATGCACTCTTCTTCTTTCACTTACTCACACATGGACATTTCCAATAGCTCTCTGTCTCACTCTGACTATCTCTTTCATCCATATTTCCCTCTCTTCTTCTCCGAGTCAAATCAATGACACATTAACCCTGAGCATTCATTGACTATGACTGAGAGGCCTGATCACAGAAGGCAGTCAGGATGTGACCTGCTCTCAGGTCAGGGTCACTGCTGGTGGTTGTTGACCCTTCAGACTGTGAACACCATGTGACCTGCAGCACCACTCTGCTGGGAGTTTGTTTTGCCATAACACTTTACCCATGAGCGGGTTTAAAAAAGACTTTATACTTATTTGAACTGATGAGCTGGTAATATAGACATTATGTAAAGTGTCCACCTCTGTGTCCCAGTGGATTCATATTAGTGGTGTTATTATTATTCTGTTCCCTGATTACAGCTGCCAGATGTTACAGATCAAGACTCTCAATGCAATCTCCACATAAGCATTTCTTATGATATTTTATCATTTTATATCAATATATGAATTCTGGTCAAAGATTTGAAGGGTGTGTAGGACTGCGCGCACACACAAACGCACACACATTGTTCTAATCTAGTTGTTTATTGATTTCATTGTAAAACACAGTCATCATACATGTTGCAGGCTGATTGAATTTGATACTTGCTCAAATGTCCTCAAAGGTCAGTTATTAAAGCAAACAAAATGTATTCATTTAAGTTCAATTAACAAATCATCGTAATTTAATTAATCAATTCATAATAAACAGATTTCTTCCAAGCACTTTCTTTAGAGAATGACATTATGACGTTATTTCATGGCCGGCCCTCAGTGTGGGTTGCCAGCAGCCTGGTATGTGGTACAGGGAGGGGGTGGGGGGTGAATGACAGATCACAGCAGGATGTACAGAAATCATGTTCCTGCTTCTTCTAGCCCCTCCATCCAACAGGTGTCTGAGTGCTTCCCTCTGTGCCACTCCAGCACTCTGAAGTCAGTGTGCTCTGCAGGGGAACACACACACATGGACACACACACAGCAGCTGCCAGCTCTCACTAACAGCTCTCACTGACAACTTTACAAAATACAGTCCTGCAGACTGAACATCAGAAAATACTTTCTATTTCTAACTGCACCCAGCTGTCATGTTACAGTATTATAAATACCATAACGCCAAATATGTCAGCTGTTAATCATGCAACAAAGCATCTGTTCGACAATGGCTAGTGTATTAGACATGAAGATTTGATTTGACATGCCATGACACCTGGCAAACACAAAGAACATCAACAAAGAGGAACTGAGGTTCCACCCTGAAAGTAAGAAAACCTATACGACTGAGTCAGTCCAGTCAACAAACACACATCATAGCCCACAGCTGGAGCAAGGTTATCAGGTCATTTGAAAATGGTAATTGGACTACATTTATAAAGCGCTTTTCCAGTCTTTGAGACCCCTAAGAGCGAAGTTAGTATTCCCCCATCCACTCTCATTCATACAGAGGCAGCCATACAAGGTGCCACCTGCTCAAGGAAGCGCGCACACACACACACACACACACACACACACACACACACACACACACACACACACACACACACACACACACACACAACACACACACACACACACACACACACCACACACACACACACACACACACACACACACACACACACACAGACACACACACACACACACACACACACACACACACACACACACACACACACACACACACACACTTGGAGCCAAGTATCTTATCCCAAGATATATTGACATGTTGACCGCAGGGGCTGGAGATCAAACCAACAACCTCAGATTGTTAGAAGACCATTGGTCACCAGGGGCCTGTACTACGAAGCTGGTTCAACCTAACCTGGATATGTTTGAGTTAGCCGGTTGGCCTAATCCAAAACATACGCGCTCTCGCTAAACGGTACTACGACGCTGGTTATCAAGTGGATCGCTCAAGCCAGCCGTGTCCTATCTAGTTAGGTGCGCGTTCACATGAAAGGGGTGGTATTTGGAGCATTCGACCAATCACAAACATGGAGAAGCGCACTGACAGCGCAGCGTCATAATTCCTGAATGAAAAGTCAACTATAATATTAGTCAAAAATGAAGAAGTTAAACTTTAAACATCCATGACTTAAACACTTGATCCAGGATCAAAGCCACAGAGCTGCACCTGCAAGGTGAATACAGCTGGTAACAGAACAAGTGTTTGAATGCGTTAACAGGTTTATGATATCACTGCCCCGTCTAAGACACCATCTGACTTTCATTACATTTGTCTCGAGTGTTTCGTCAAGTTAATGTGTTGCTTAAAATAATACTTCTGCATACAGTCTGTGACACTGTGAGTGTTGCACTGCCAGATACGGCTAAGCTGACTCAGATAAGAAAATATATTATACATTATGAAGTGATATGCCGCGGACTGTACTTAATGTTACTCTGATCCGGTTACTTATGTTGTGGCAGATATTTAAGTAAGCTTTCTTAACGCTAATGTTATAATAGTCAGATTGCTCTGAAGATGGAGGTGATATTCTATTAATGTTCACGTTCACACAGTCGCTGATTTTTGCCGGCCGTCTTTCCTGCAACGGCAGCTTTTCTGTATTTCCTTTCTCATGTAATATGACTTGATCGCTTTAAACTCCGCACACTGAGCTCTGATTGGTCAGCAGGCAGTGCTTTCACTGAGTTGAGCTCTTAGCCTGCAACCTAACCTGGTCCCGACCAGGTTAGCCGCTAAGCATAAGTTACCATGGAGATCTAGCCTGCTAAAAAGAGAACCAGCTTCGTAGGACCGGAAAGCCGGAGTTTCCCTGAATTTAGCCGGCTAAGCGAAAATCCTGCTTCGTAGTATACCCCCCAGGTATGGTATGGTATGGTAGTTGTGGACAACAGTCTATACTGCTGTGCTGCAACAGCCTATTACTTATCAGCAGCATCATTGACCATTGAACACACTGAAAATGAATCATCATGTTTCTTATGTGCCTCAAATCTAAGTAAGGAAGCATTGCCTATAAATATGGTTGTGTCTTGTTTGTTATTTTCCTGTTTTTCTACCAAAGTGAACGCAGGATTCTTTGCTCCAACAGGTGGCGGGCCTTGCCACAGGCGCTTGATGACAAAACGAAGCGTGGTCGCCCACAACAAGAGACCGGAGGCCTGTACTACGAAGTCGCTTCAACCTAACCTGGATATGTTTGAGTTAGCCGGTTTACCTAATTCAAAACAAACGCGCTCTCACTAAACTGTCCTACGACGCTGGTTATCAACTTGTTAACTCAAGCCAGCTTTGCCCTATCTACGTTAGGTGCGCGTTCACATAAAAGGGGTGGTATTTGGAGCATTCGACCAATCACAAACATGGACAAGCATACTGACAGCGCAGCGCGTCACACTTCCTGAATGTGACATCTCAAAGCAGATGAAAGCACGATGAAAAAGCCAACAAGTAGGCCTACTATCAATCTAAACTATCAAAAGAAAAGAAAATCACTTGAGACTCCCACATGAGACTGGGAGATTAATAATCAGACATCTGAAGCACACCATGTACATGATATGAATGATTTACAACCCAGACACAAAGATATGACTGCCTCCTACTTCTCAAAACACTATCAGAAGTGCTGTGTCGGAAGCAGTGAGAGAGATAAGAATACATCGCAGGCAAACAGAGATAAGAATACATCGCAGGCAAACACATGGTTCTTAAAATAATAACTTAGATAGAATTTCAACTGACAGTTAGACAGAAAGGAAAAAATAAAAAAACGTGAATTCACTGGCCTTATTAAACTATTATAGGTCTTAAATCAACACAATCTTTCCATTTATTTCATTGTTTTTCTGAATGATGGTTCTGAAGACGCACTCCGCTCTACAAAGAACACTACATATTATTGCAAACTACTGTAGAATTCAACGAGCTGTGGTGTAGATTACAACATGAGTAGGTATGTAGTAAGGAGGTAAAGAAGAAGCAACCCGTTTATAAAGCTTATAGCATCTTCAGAGACTGTTACAGGATACACACACACACACACACACACACACACACACACACACACACACACACACACTCACACACACATTTCGACATCTAGGGTAACAGATTAGAGCCACCATACAGACTATTCTGGGAAATGCCCACAGTTCCTAGGCCGTTTGTTTTTTCTGCTTCAAATTAAACGGGTTTTCGATGAGAAACAGCCGAAGATATAAAAGTGTAACATTACCTCTCTGCTCCGTCTCCAAGCAACGTCAAGGAGCAACGGCTCTGAAGAAAAACACTGGACAAAACTAGCTTTGATCCAGCGAGCAGGGGAGAGGCAGGAACAAGGAGAGGATGAGGAGGGTGAAAAAGACAGGGGAAGGGAGGGAGAGAGAGAGAGAGAGAGAGAGTGGTTTCTTCTTGTGGTAAGGAAAGACAGATGGCCGAAAGGGAGAGAAAGCAGAGCAGAGGACGAGCTACACAGCCGACATTTTAACTGCTGCTGACGCAAGAAGGGGGAGAAAGGAGAGAGAGGGAGGGACGGAGGCAGGGCCGGCCGACACACACTTCCTGTGTGTGTGTGTGTGTGTGTGTGTGTGTGTGTGTGTGTGTGTGTGTGTGTGTGTGTGTGTGTGTGTGTGTGTGTGTGTGCGTGTGTTGCAGACTCACTCTCTCTTACTCACCACACTCTGCCCTCTTTCAATTTCTCTCCCTTACTCTCGGCTCTCGATACAGCAATCTGCCTCACTCCAACACCTCCCCCTCAGCTCGGATCAACTCAGCTTTATTGACACGTTTTTCCTTTACAATGTATGATTGCTAACATGTATACTAACATCTGCAGATTCAGATTTTGTTATTTTTAAGGGGCCAGAAGCTAGAAAGTCCAAACAAGAGCATACCAGAACTTTAAGGACAGAGACATATTGGACTTTCAAACATCAGTGGGACACAAACATCACTCCAAACATGACAATATGTCTTTGTGTTTGCTGGATGTGTAAATAGGCAACTGATATGTTAAAAACAACGTTTAGTGGCCATCATCTAAATAAAGCATGTTGTAAAGCCTTGGGATGTTCATAATTAAAACCTCATGTTTGGCTCAGTTTATGTTCAGCAGTTTCTCATGTCTAATCATTACATCACATTGCATTTAGCTGAGGCTTTTATCCAGAGCGACTTACAATAAGTGCGTTCGACCAACAAGATACAAACTTGAAGAAAACAGAATCATATAGTACATCAGGTTTCATAGAGCTAACACATTTCAAGTGCTACTCAACTGGCTTTAGATAAGCCAGCCCTTTATTAGTATAAAAGTGCTTTGTTAGTAATTCTATCGCTCGAAGTGGAGTCGAAAGAGATGAGTTTTCAGTCTGCGCCGGAAGGTGTGTAAGCTTTCTGCCGTCCTGATGTCAATGGGAGCTCATTCCACCATTTTGGAGCCAGGATAGCAAACCCACATGTTTTTGCTGATGGGAACTTGGGTCCCCCTCGCAGTGCGGGTGATCAGTGTAATAAGCTGAATATGAGAGAAGACACATGCAGTCCATCAGATTGGTGGATCGCTTCATTTTGAAGAACATAGTTGTAGTGGAGAATTGTTGCTGCTTCCTGGAGTTCAGTAACACAAAATGGTAAATCCACAGATTTACCATTTTACCACAAATATGTCCCTATCTCCATCTATACAGAACATATAGGGACTTGGTGCTGAAACCTTTTAAAGGTCCCATGTCATGGCCATTTCTACTGATCATAAGTCCATTGTTGAGGTATACTAGAATAGATTTATACTGTGCACATTTTCAAACTCACATTGGTTTCTCATACAGCATCTCTGTAAAGTATGTGTATTCACCGGTATTCACTCTCTGTCCTAAACGGCTTGTTGGAGCTCGCCTCCCCCCCCCTCCCTGTGAGCCCAGTGTGCTCTGATTGGTCAAGCGACGTGCAGCTGCTCGTGAGGAGCTGCTGCAGGAGCAGACAGGCTTCCGTGTCGGAGATAGATACAGCGAGAACAAGCGAAACTCATCCTGAGCACACACAAACACTCACAGCCGAAGTAAAAACAATAAGTGTGGCCCGTGCAACTCGATTTTGACAGGAAAGCAACTGGAGACTTCTAGAATTGTGTGAGTAACATTCTGTTTTTAGACTTCTCTGTTTCAGTGTGTGTACTCTGTATCAATGCTCTGTAGTTGATCTGACTGAAATTGTGATTTTAAATCTCAAAGCCGCTACAGTATCTGTCAGGCAGAAACTTGGGACAAGTAATTTGACTGAAACCTTAAAAGTGAACTAACTGACTGCTAGGGTTAACTTTGATTTAAACATTTGTAGAATACTAAGAGCTTTATTGAGTAGGTGTAACTGTATTAAGGGTTAAACTCATAACTTTATAACTTAGGGTTTAATGTAATTTTAAAACCATTGGGCCACTTAAAAGACAATAACAAGTCAGGAGGGAGACAGTCTAGATTTCCTTTTGAGGGCCACCAGCTGCAGAGAGTGAACTAATTAAAGGGACGTGGCCCCACAGCTGTGAGAACTCAGCAATCAGGTGTCCATTTTAGGTAGCACTTTCCTGGAGCGTCAGCTTCAGCTTCAGACAGGCTAAGACTGACAAAGACATTAGAGTCCTGCGGGAGTAAGACTGACAAAGACATTAGAGTCCTGCGGGAGTCACGAGGGAGGCAAAGAGGAGGCAAATCCTACTCTGATTGAGCTAAGTATCGCTGGTGTTTTATTTTCTTTGGTTGTTTAGCCCCTCATGCTATAATCATGTGTATTTTCTCCATTCCTGTTTATGTGTCTTCTCGCAATTATCACTGGCCCCGTGTATCTCGTAATCGATATAACCGGCCTGCTCTCGTCTATCCCACGTGCTCCACTGAGATCCAACATCTAGTTTCAGGCGGCCTGTGGAACTGCCAGTCAGCTGTTCCTAAGGCTGACTTCATCTCTGGCTACGCCTCCCTGCAGTCTCTGGATTTCCTTGCTCTCACTGAGACGTGGATTACTCCATCCAACACATCCACCCCAGCAGCTCTCTCCACAGCATATTCCTTCTCCCATACACCCAGACCCACTGGCAGAGGAGGTGGCACTGGTCTCCTGCTCTCTCCCAAATGGAGCTTTTCCCTCTTCAAGCTACCTAACTTCACTCCTTCCACCTTTGAATTCCATGCCGTCACAGTAACCCATCCTATACAATTAACCATTGTTGTTCTCTACCATCCACCAGGCGCCTTGGGGGACTTCTTGGAGGAATTAGATCATCTCCTCTCACACATCCCTGAAACTGGTCCTCCCGCTGTACTTCTCGGAGACTTCAACCTCCAGACAGGGAAGATAGACGAACTAACATCTCTGTTAACCGCCTTTGCTTTCTCACTGTCTCCGTCCCCACCAACTCATAAAGCTGGCAATCTCCTTGATCTCATATTCTCAAGGAACTGTACAACTTCTAACCTCTCTGTAAACCCGCTCCACACATCCGATCACTTCTTCATTTCATTCTCTCTACCCCTTTCCAAACATAACAAACTAATCTCTTCCCATCCTGCACCTGTCCGCCGTAACCTTCGTTCCCTCTCCCCCTCTACCTTTGCCTCATCGGTGCTCTCAGCCCTCCCTTCCTCGGACTCGTTCCAACTCCTACCTCCAAACTCTGCTGCAGAAACTCTCCTCTCTACTCTCTCATCCTCTCTGGACTCTCTCTGTCCTCTCACATCTCGGCAGGCTCGTCAGTCCCCTCCTGCTCCCTGGCTAAATGACCCACTGCATGCTAATAGAACTGTCCTTAGGGCAGCAGAGCGGAAACGGTGGAAATCCAAACACCGTGACGACCTCCTAACCTATCAGGCTCTCCTCTCCTCTTTCTCTGCTTCGATCTCTCAGGCAAAAAGCACTTTCTTTCAAGATAAGATCCAATCTTCCTATTCCAATCCCAAAAAACTATTTTCCATCTTCTCCACCCTCTTGGACCCTCCAAAAGCCCCTTCCCCCTCCTCCCTTCTGTCAAGCGACTTTGTTAACCACTTTGAAAAAAAGGTTGATGATATTCGCTCTTCTTTTTCTGACTCACCTCTACTCACCGCTGGGTCACCAGACCCTCCTTTCACCCACACACTGACCTCCTTTTCCCCTCTCTCTCCAAGTGAGGTTCTTACCCTCATTACCTCTGCCCGCCCTACCACCTGTCCTCTGGACCCTATCCCTTCAAACCTCCTTCAGACTATCGCTCCTGATATTCTACCGTTTCTCACCCATTTCATCAACACTTCTCTAACTTCTGGTCACTTTCCAAACAGTCTCAAGGAGGCAAGAGTAAACCCTCTCCTAAAGAAACCCACTCTCAACCCGTCTGATGTTATAAACGACAGGCCTGTCTCTCTCCTCCCGTTCCTGTCTAAAACACTTGAACGCGCTGTCTTTAGACAACTCTCCTGCTATCTCCATCAGAACAAACTTCTGGATCCGCACCAGTCTGGTTTCAAGGCAGGTCACTCCACAGAAACTGCCCTCCTTGCTGTCACTGAGGAACTGCACACTGCTAAAGCAGCCTCCCTCTCCTCTGTCATCATCCTTTTGGACCTGTCTGCTGCATTCGACACGGTGAATCATCAGATCCTCCTTCGCACTATCCAAGCACTTGGAGTTTCAGGCTCTGCACTTTCCCTCCTCACCTCATACCTCAAAGACCGCACCTACAGGGTGACTTGGAGAGGGTCCGAGTCCGACCCTTGTCAATTAACTACAGGGGTCCCTCAGGGCTCTGTTCTTGGTCCCCTCCTCTTCTCCTTGTACACAAACTCGCTCGGATCAGTCATTAGCCCGCATGGTTTTTCATACCACTGCTACGCTGACGACACCCAATTAATTCTGTCCTTTCCCCGCTCAGAGACCCAGGTCTTCGCACGCATCTCTGCTTGTCTAGCTGACATCTCTCAGTGGATGTCTGATCATCACCTCAAGCTCAACCTTGACAAGACTGAACTGCTTTTCCTTCTGGGAAAAGATTGTCCCACTCTTGACCTAACAATCGACATTGGCACCTCTGTTGTTTCCCCGACTCAGACTGCAAGGAATCTGGGTGTTACCCTAGATAACAACCTGTCCTTCACTGCAAACATCGCTGCTACAACCCGTTGCTGCAGATACACGCTTTACAACATCAGGAGGATGCGTCCCCAGCTGACCCAGAAAGCGACGCAGGTTCTGGTCCAGGCTCTCGTCATCTCATGCCTAGACTACTGCAACTCCCTCCTGGCTGGTCTACCTGCATGTGCCATCCGACCTCTGCAGCTCATCCAGAATGCAGCTGCTCGCCTGGTCTTCAACCTTCCTAAATTCTCCCACACCACGCCGCTCCTCCGCTGCCTTCACTGGCTTCCGATAACTGCTAGAATCCACTTCAAGACAATGGTACTTGCTTACCATGCTGTGAATGGATCTGGCCCTTCCTACATCCAGGACATGGTTAAACCGTACACCCCAGCACGTGCACTCCGCTCTGCATCAACCAAACGGCTCGCTGCACCCTCGCTGCGAAGGGGACCCAAGTTCCCATCAGCAAAAACACGTGGGTTTGCTATCCTGGCTCCAAAATGGTGGAATGAGCTCCCCATTGACATCAGGACAGCAGAAAGCTTACACACCTTCCGGCGCAGACTGAAAACTCATCTCTTTCGACTCCACTTCGAGCGATAGAACTATTAACAAAGCACTTATATACTAATAAAGGGCTGGCTTATCTAAAGCCAGTTGAGTAGCACTTGAAATGTTTTTGCTCTATGAAGCCTGATGTACTTATATGATTCTGTTTTCTTCAAGTTTGTATTTTGTTGGTCGAACGCACTTATTGTAAGTCGCTTTGGATAAAAGCGTCAGCTAAATGCAATGTAATGTAATAATGTAATGTAACTGCCGGAGATCATACGCAGAGATCTCCCCGTTCCCCTAGCTCAGGAGAGGTGTGCTCTGGACGACATGACCGGAGTTTTTTCGCGGGTGCAGACGGTCAGGAGTGACCCGATCTGGCCACACTTCCCGGCCATCAGAAGGTTCCAGGAGGGGGTGGCGGCGAACCCGAGGACCCTGAAGGCCACATTTGTTCCCCTCACCAAGGTGGAGGGGTTCACAGATGCTGGTTTCCCAGCCGCCTCTTCTCTGGAGCCGAGCCTGACGGCGTTTTTTGGGGTAATACAGGCCAACATAATCGCCGGACGGCGTCCTACGTTGAGCGCCCCCAGAGACCAGTATGTCGCACGCCAGGCCGACCGGGTGCACCAGTGTGCCTTTCAGGCGGCGGCGGCGAATAACATTGCGCTGCTCTCCAACTCGGTGGTCCACCACCTTGGCCGCTGACGAGGCAGAGGAAATCAGCAAGGCGGCCAGCACGGCACTCACTCTGTGCGTGTCCGTCGCTGTCTCCCAGGTGAGGATTTCCGCGTGGGTGACACAGATCCAGCGCTACCTCTGGTTGCAGCAGGCGTCTGTTATGGAGACGGCCAGAAAAGTGCTACTGGAGGCTCCAATCAGCCCGGCCGGGCTGTTCAGACCCCAGTTCCACACCATGGTGGAGTCCATGAAGACGGCCGCGGAACAGGCAGACGACATTCGCCAGCATGTCAGCTGGCTCCAGCCTGCTGAGCGCCCACAGCGGCACCAACGCCCGCAGCAGCTAGTACTCTAACGCATTACTTTTTAAATTCAGTAACTCAGTTACCGTTACTACATGGTGCGTTACTCCGTTATTGCGTTAGTTTTTTGTATATAGTCAACAGCCAGGTGAACAGAGATGAGAACTGTACTTAAGTACAGTACTTGAGTAAATGTACTTAGATACTTCCTGTGTCACATGCAGAGACGGGCTGTGGGCGTGTTTGTGTTGTTTACTAACAAGACTATCATGGCGGCGGCGGAGCTCAAGTCTAGTTTCTCCACCTGGAGATATTCTCACTATTTCACTTTTGTCGAGCATAAAGAAAATAACGTTTTAGTTAAATGTAAGTTGTGTCTTGGCGGGTCAAAGGTCCTATCTACTGCCCAAACCAGTAATTCAAATCTCTTAAAACATCTGCAAAAACAACATGCTGGGACAAAGCTAGTAGCTAAGACCACAGAGACTCAGCCGACGCCACTCCACCTCCACCTAAGCAACAGCGGCTGGATTTTAACCAAGGGACTGCTGGCCAGGGGAAAGTCGATAAAGCCATTGCACGCTATGTTGTAGAACACATGCAGGCTATTGCTACAGTGGAGTCACCCGCTTTCAGGGAGCTAGTTAGCATGATAGCATGTCCGGGCGGCACACGGCATATGGGACGGAAAACTTTTTCCTGGAGAAAGAATATACAAAAACGGAAAGCCAGCTAATATCGATGCAATCCAGATTGCATATAATGCATGTCAAGTTGATCAACAGATTGTATTATTCTCCAATGCAATAACAGTACTGAAAGGAAGGCTATAAGGGCATTAATGGGAGCCCTTTTTCTAAGTAACTAAAACGTTACTTTTCACAGTAACGCATTACTTTTTGGTGTAAGTAACTAGTAAAGTAACTGAGTTACTTTTGAAATGAAGTAACTAGTAATGGTAACTAGTTACTGGTTTTCAGTAACTGCATTTAACCAATCACAAACAGGGACAAGTGTACTGACAGTGCAGCGTCATACTTCATTAATGAAAAGTAAACTAATATTAGACAAATATGAGCTTTAAACACCCATGACTTAAACATATAATCCAGGATACAAGCGAATACAGAACAACTGGTTTAAAATAACTAGGCCTACCGAGTGTTTGAATGCGTATAGTTTTATGATATCACTGCCCCATCTAAGACACGAGTGGATCTGACTTTAATTACATTTGACTCGAGTGTTTCGTCAACATAATGTGTTGCTTAAAATAATACTTCTGCATACAGTATGTGACACTGTAAGTGTTGCACGGCCAGATACGGCTGGAGAAGCTGACTCAGATAAGGAAATATATGATATATTATGATATTATATGATCGATGATCTGATTGATGATGTAATATGAATGATAAGTGCGACACGTCGGCGTCTTCTCTGCATACGGCAGTTTAAACTGTATTTCCTTTATCCACGTAAACTGTCAACGGGAGGAGCCTCGCTGCGGGGAAACGGTGGACCTAGTGTCCCGATCGGAGTGGGAATAATAATAATAATAATAATAATAATAATAATAATCCGTGCATTTTATCCATTAATTTCCCCAACATTGTGGTAAAAAAACCACTAGTTTAATCCATGTTGGTGTACTACAACTACAAAAAGCATCGGTTTGTTTTCTCATCAGGAAATGCAGACCGGCTCAAACAAACGATTTTTAATCATCATCATATGTTCGCCGAATTGACATGAAAGCACTAATAAATGTAGTTTCATCCACTTGAGTTTACAACTACAGAAATAATCGATTTGTTTTTATATCACATCCTACGGGAGGAAATTCAGCAGCTCTCACTACCGATTTTTAATCCTAATTTAATCATCTTCACCACGATAATTTATGTTTATGTTCGCCGAATTGACATGAAAACACTGACAAATATGAATATACTGTAGTCAACTTCATTAAAACGTTATTAACGTGCCTAAACTCAGTAATTCACCATTTCTACGCATGACAACACACTTTGTCCGTGTTTGGCTCTCTCGCCGCACAGTGAAGCGTTCCCGCATTGACGTCACTTCCGGCCTCCCCCAACACTTCAAAATGAGTCAAAGGAATTTCCCCACGATGTTCGAAATTATTGATATTTATAGGAACGGTATCGCACCTTCTTTTTTAAACTGACGGTTCGAGATGACTAGTAGCCCAATATTTCATTGCACAACAGTTGTTGGGATGCTGTCACAGGCTCTTTAAACAGTCGTGGAACGGAGTTGACGACACCAAAACTGCAATATAATGTTTGTGTAGCATAATAAATATGACATCGTTCTTCAGTGCCCTACGCTGTACATATCCGGAATGAATTTCTGAAAGGTTTGGGAAGCTTTGTTTCGTGAAAGGCTGGCAGAGGGTGCGGCCATAGCTCTGGGCGTGGCTACTGGGTATCCCTAAGTAGCGATACCCAGGAAGAAAATGAGAAATCTCCAACGAGGCTTTTGGGGGAGGTCTTTTCTGTGTTAGAGTTGTACTCGCTACAGGGTGTACTTTGAGGGTTTGTGACTCTGCAGACCGTTTACATGCAGGAAAACATTCATAACACACAAGGGGACAGGTAATAACCGGAAAAGCATGACATGGGACCTTTAAGATGTTTAAAGTGTCAAAACACTACAATTCCTATTATAATTAGCAATGGTGAAATTATTGGGGTTACTTTTGATATGGGATTTTGTTTAAATGTAACACATTTTTTAGTTACCTAAAAACCAACGGATATTACTTAATAAAAAAAGTCTCTGAACAGTGATGTCACAATAGAGAGGTATATTTTAGTCAGTCACGCCGCGTTTAGCTCACTTCCTCTGAGGACACTGACCTAGTATGCCTCCTGTGTGCTGGTTAGTAAGAGAAAGAACAGTGTGCACTGCACATGCAAACGTAATGTATCATTTTCTAAGAAATCAATGCAGTGTCCTTTAATCGAACACAGAGAGGACTTTCAGTGCCAGACTGAAGTTATGATGCACTCACAGAAATGTCCAAGAAGGTTCCATCATTCATATGAAATACTTTTTAAGATATCATAGACACTGCTGTTGCTGACATATCACAGTGTGGAAGATTAATGTAGTTATTTTTATGTTTTACATTGTGGTAAAACACTATGACTTTGGTTATTGTTATTGTCTGTCACACGATTATCTGAGGGGAGGGGCTGTTACTCATTAGTTAAACCACCAGTGTACTATCCTGTGAAGATAATTGAGATCTGTTAGGGTGACATACCTACAGTCACTGATGTGCTGCAGAACAACAGGGAGAGGGAACTTTTCCAAACAGAATCCATATACTTGTCATTTATAGCCATCTAACATCACAGTTCACCCAAGTTTTACACAGTGACGGGTATAGGCAGTGGAGTCAAACACTTCCTCCTGTATAAAAGTATCTTATTGGGAAATTGTGAACTTCCAGAATGTGTACCAGTCATCTGTCAGCCTTCCATCTGTGCACAAACTTATCTCGTGCCCTCATTGGTCATGTGTGCGTCCGTGTGTTGGAGGAGGGGCTATGTGAGGAAGTCTGAAGGAAGGGGCAGATTTTTTCCGGTTGTGTACTTTCAAATTCTTTTTTTTTGTTGTGACCAACTTTTTATTGTTGTTTTTTTTTTTTTTGCCCCTCACAAAAGGGACTTATACAGATACAAATGATATAGACAATACAAAAATAAAAATAAAAAAATAAAGAAAGGAAAAAAAAAAAAAATATATATATATATATAGGGAATCCCTTTCCCATGCCACCCGGTCCCACCCTCTTCCCACCCATCTTGCCATTTCACAGAAAATCCTACCTGATGTTTTTTAGCAATCGTCTGAGTTCATCTATATATTATATATATATTATAGCATAACAATTTATAGCATAACAATTTATCCACATAAAATACATTCATTCCTTTTTTTTTTTTTTTCACATAACATTTCATCTGTTTAAGCTGAATTGCGATTAACTCCTAATAAACCACAATTGCACCAAGGTGTGCGTATATGTACAATCATCATTTACATGAATGATATTACCCGATCAGCAGCTCTTTGAATAGCCTCTAATGTTTCCCCCTTAGCCTTATTAGCAGAAGCGATTGACAGCTCTGAAATTAGTAGGTCATGGAAGGATGATATCCATTGCTTAATAAATAAAGTATGTGGGGGTTTCCATCGTATTACTATTTTTTTTTGGCTGCTGTTAGACCAGCGAAAAGCACCCTTTTCTGATGTTTCTGTAGATCAAGAGAAGAATCATCATTCAACAATACAATATTTGGGAGACAGGGTATGTGAACTCCAATAATCTCAGATACAATGTCAATAACATGTTTCCAGAACGTTCTTAGTGCAGTACATTCATAAACCATGTGTACATATGTGCCAATAGTCTTTTGGTTACAGAGAAGGCATATGGGGCTTGGAATCGTCCTTAATTGACAGCATTTTCTGGTTGACAGGTAATATCTGTGTATCATTTTATACTGTATCAATTGGTGATTGTGGTTACGCGATGTTAAGGACATATTATTCCATATTCTCTTCCAATCAATAGTCTGCGTATAATTTTTTAGATCTGCGTTCCATACTGCAGAGATGCCAATATATCCGGTTAATTTATCTTGCAGTTTTTTATATATATATGAAGTAGTGCCGCTCACACTGTTTGGACTTAATATGACCTTAACCAATTGATGTGTTGGCAGAGGTTGATTCCAAGGAACTCCATATGTGTGCATGGCAGTATTTAGTTGTAAATAGAAAAAGAAGGAAGAGCCAGGCACATTATACGTATCTTTCAATTCTTGGAAGGACATCAAGCCGTTGTCGTTGGTTATGTCAGAAAGATAATGTATTCCTCGAGTTTGCCATTGTGGGAATTGGATTGCTTTTTTCCCAATACGTAGTAACAGGTTATGAAAAATGGGTATGTTGCTATGCCAATCTACAGACCAATTGCACCATTTCTCCACATGTTTCCACACTTTCACGGCTTGCCCAATAATTGGTCCAAATGTTTGCATACAGTCATATGGCAACATGGCAGAAAATAAGACATCACCAAGTTTAAGGGGATAGACTATACTTCTTTCAATTTTAATCCAAGGTACATTGGTGCTTTCATCAATCCAGTTTTTTAAGGCTCGAAGCGTGAAGGAATAATAATAGAGCTCGAGATTGGGAACATTAAGGCCTCCACTGTTTTTGTCATATTGTAAAACTTTGTATCTGATTCTTGGGTATTGGTTTTTCCAAATATATTTTGAAATCCTATTCTGAAGTTTGTCCCAGAAACCGTCTGGTGGAGATAAAGGCAACATACTAGCTAAGAAATAGACTCTTGGTAGAACATTCATATTTATGATTGAAATTCGTCCTGCTAAAGAAATTGTTATATTAATCCACTTTTTTAGGTCATCTTTAATTGTTGTATACATTCTTTTGTAGTTTTTTGCTACTATTGTGTCTAATGAGGCATATATATAAATTCCCAAATACTTAAATTGTTGGACAATCTGCAATTCTGTATTTAAGTTTAGTTCAGCCATGGCACTATTGAGGGGTAAAATACATGATTTATTCAAATTGATCTTGTAACCAGATATTGAACTAAATTGGGTAAAAATATTTAACAGCTTAGGAAGCGTAGTTGGTACCTCGTCCAAGTACAGTAGTAGATCATCCGCATATAACGAAATGTTGTGGTCTGTGTCTTTTACAACTATCTGTTTTACTTCTTTGGATAGTCTTATTTTCTGTGCAAGCGGTTCTAGAGAAATTGCAAACAGAAGCGCGGAGACAGGGCAGCCTTGCCGTGTGCCACGTAGAATTGGAAATCTAGGTGACCACTGATTGCCTGTCAGAACCATAGCACTTAGATTATTATATAGGATCTTCACCATAATCATACATTTTGTCCATTTGCATTGTATGCCACAAAAATGGCCATTCTAGCCTATCAAAAGCTTTTTCAGCATCAACTGATAATACGGCGCAAGGCGATGTTATGTCTGCTGCAAAATGAATAACATGCAGTAGTCTCCTGATATTGTCTGATGAGAATCGGTTTTTCATAAAGCCTGTTTGGTCATAATGAACTAATGTCGGAAGGACTTTCTCCAATCGTCGAGCTATTACTTTTGCATAAAGTTTGATTTCTGAATTTATAAGTGATATTGGTCTAAAACTTGTGCATAAGTTTGGGTCTTTCCCCTTCTTGTGTATGAGAGAAATTATAGCTGTATTGATGTCCTTTTGGAAATGTCCTTCTTTAAGTGCTACCTGAATCATTTCCAATAATATTGGTCCTAAATCAGGCCAAAACTGGGAATATAATTCCGGAGGGATATCATCTATACCAGGGAATTTGCCAAGGTTCATGTCTTCCAATGCTTCAGATAATTCTTTAAGTGTTATTTCACAATCTAAGCGATCAATGTCCTCAGGGGATAGATGTGGTAAATTCAGATCCACAAAGAAATGTTCTAACTCTGCCTTTGATGTCTGTACTTGAGATGTATATAAATGTTTATAGAACTGTTCAAATTCATTATTAATACGGACTGGATCATAAAGGACAATGCCATCATTATTCATAATTGAGGATATTTGGGCCAGCTGCTCGTTATTTCGGAGTTTACTTGCCAGCAGGGAGCTCGGTCTACTTCCATCTAGATATTCTGTGTTTCTTACCCTATGAATCAGAAATGTAGCTCTCTTGGTAAGTAGCGCATTGAGTTCAGCTTTAACTTTGCATACTGCTATCTCTTTATCTGAATTATAATGTTCCTGTAGTTCTCTAATCAGTGATGATAATGTACATTCTAGATCCACGATTGTCTTGAGCTCTTCCCTATTTCGGTTTGAGGAGTACGCTATGGCGTTGCCTCGAACATAACCTTTTACAGCGTTCCATACATGCCTAACATCTTTAACTGAATTATAATTAAACAACATAAACTCTTTTAAGCCGATTTTAAGCTGTTGACAGTATTGTGAATCTTGTAATAATGTTAAATTGAATCTCCATCTTGCAGCTCGATTGTTCTCCTTAGAGAGAAAAAAGGTGCATACATTGGCGTGGTGGTCTGATATTGACATATGTGATATTTCAATATTTTGAACTAAATCTACAAGTTTAGAGGAGATTAAAATATAGTCTATCCTTGAAAATGTAAGATGCCTCTTAGAAAAGAAAGTAAACTCTTTTGATATAGGATGCCTTACTCTCCATATATCTACCAACGCATAGTTATTTTTAATGGTACTTAATGCTAGGTTAGCTGATGAATTGCTTTGGGTATTCCTTGATCTATCTAACAATGGATTAATTACAGCATTCATATCACCACCAATAATAATGTCATAATTGGTTATTTCGGAAATTACTTTTGAAAGTGATTCAAAGAACGTAGGTTCATATGAGTTAGGTGCATAGCATGCGATCAAAGCTATCTTTCTATTGCAAATGACTCCTTGAAGATAAGCAATTCTTCCATCTTGATCTTGACCTTTGTTAACAATATGTAATTTTAAGTTATTGCAAATTAAAATGATTACTCCTTTAGTTTTACTGTTTGAAGATGAGTAAGCCACCACTTTATAAATATTATTCCCAATTTTATGTATATCTTCAGCTAATAAGTGAGTTTCTTGAAGAAATGCAATATCAGCCTTTTTTCGACTCAAGACATCAAGACATTTTGTAATCTTTAGATTGGAGTTAAGACCGCATACGTTTAATGAGAGAACAATTAATCTAGTCATATGTATCAAACCAAATATACTTTGTGGACTTAGTTATGCATATTTTAACGTAATTTACAATGTCATATAGCAAACCCTGATTGCGATTTGGCAAGATTACCTCCATTCCCTTCATTCCCAACTTTCCTCCCTTCTCCTCACCCCAAACAACAACAAAAAACAAAAAAAAGAGGGCCAATGAAATAATAATATGCAATATCAGCAGATAAATCATAATTTCCCTCTTTAGACTCCTACAACTCCGCTCCATTTAGCAGAGCTGTGGCACGTAGAGCAGTAAGCGCGCATGCTCAACATCCCCTCTAGTGTAACAAGTTGCACAATACATTCAAAGCATTAAGTGACAAAATCGATGTAACTGAGGTTTCACAAGTTATTTTTATTTTTTCCAAACACCCCTCCCCCTTGTGTTCAATTAGTCCATTAATATGAAACAATAATCCGCTTGGTAATCATCAAAGCACATTATAACTTGAACATCAGTCACCGGTTTATAAGAGTTAGATTATAATGAGATGAGAAGCAGTTGAACACAGGAGCAAGTTGCAGCTATCATCATACCTGCCTATTCAGCGGACTTGTTGCCGGTGGTCTGGACGCTTTCCAGAGTTGGTTTGATTTGTGTTTGGTAAAAGTCCATTGCCTCTTCTGCCTTAGCAAAGGCGTGGGTAACCTTCTCAAACATTATCAGGAATTTAGCTGGGTAGACCAGTCCATACTTCATATTAGCAGAGCGCAGGAGGCTTCTTACGGCGTTGAATTCAGCCCGTTGCTCCCGTAGTTTGGCACTCAGGTCCGGGTATATGTTAATCCTCTGGTCGCGGTACTGGAGTTTCCCTCCCTTCTCACTGACGAGGCGTTGAATAGTCCTCTTCGTTTCGAAACTGTTAAGCCGTGCGGTGATACACCGGTCTGCGAGGAGCTCGGTTACATATGCAGTCGGTGATCCTTGTTCCAGTCCCTCTTTCAGTCCGTAAATTCTTATATTGAATTTTCAGTTTTGGTCTTCAAAAACCTCAATTTTCTGCATACATTTTTCGTTTGAACTTTGTAACAGTTTGTAGTCGTTCTCTAATTGAGTCAGGCGACTGTCTGTTTCGTTAGCCGATTCCTCCAGATTTTGGATTTTGCAGACGCTGTTTGCCGCTGTCACTTGGAGCTTGGATAGGGAGTCCTGTATTGGTTTTAATTTATCCTCCAATGCAGAAGTGATCTCCTCTCGAACGATATCTCTTATGAGTTTTCCAAGCGATTCAGGATCCATCAGGGTGCTGCGCGTGGTCGGCATCCGCGAGGCTGAACAAACAATTGGCCTGGTGTGATCAGACTAGACGTGTGGTAAAAACAAATAACTCGCCGAAATGTTCTTCGATATTAATATTTCCGAACGCTTAATTTAAAGCTGTTAGATCCTTCTGAAAAAGTCACTTAATGCATATTTTGAGGGGTAGTTGGCTGCAAGCTAGACGCCTTCACTGCATGTCACCGGAAGTCAAGTGTTTCTCACATTTCTCTTACATTGTGGTAAAACACTATGACTTTGGTTATTGTTATTGTCTGTCACACGATTATCTGAGGGGAGGGGCTGTTACTCATTAGTTAAACCACCAGTGTACTATCCTGTGAAGATAATTGAGATCTGTTAGGGTGACATACCTACAGTCACTGATGTGCTGCAGAACAACAGGGAGAGGGAACTTTTCCAAACAGAATCCATATACTTGTCATTTATAGCCATCTAACATCACAGTTCACCCAAGTTTTACACAGTGACGGGTATAGGCAGTGGAGTCAAACACTTCCTCCTGTATAAAAGTATCTTATTGGGAAATTGTGAACTTCCAGAATGTGTACCAGTCATCTCTGACATAATTTTAAAGAGATTAATCCCAATGGGGATAAGGTTTGAGATTGATACATTAAGAAAATTGACTGAATAAAGACACTAGGTCCCAGTAGCCTTGCTGGAGGACGTGTGGATTTGCACTGGATGACCGTGCCCACATGTCTAGGTCTTGACAAAGATAAACCTTGTTTAGTGAGAAAGTGGGATGACCAGAAGAGTGATGTGTATTTGTATCTCTGTGTTTTGAAGATATGTCTTAAAGGTGGGGTAGGTAATTAACTTCAGAAACACTCGTTATATTCCATGGAATGCTCTTAACATCCCGATAGCAATGAATACATTAAAGGCTCTGACAATGAACATATACAAAAATGTCATCTGTGGAAGCCATAGCGCTGTAAAAAGCATGACCAATCATCTGAGCCGGCCCGGCTAAAATAACTGGATGGCCTACCTGCCTGTCAGCCTTCCATCTGTGCACAAACGTATCTTGTGCCCTCATTGGTCATGTGCGCATCTGTGTGTTGGAGGAGGGGCTATGTGAGGAAGTCTGAAGGAAGGGGCAGATTTTTTCCGGTTGTGTACTTTCAAATTCTAGCGCACTCGAGCTGGTTTCTCCATTCTTACCTACCCTACCTTTAAGAGTTTTTGTAATATTTGTATACATCTGCCTCCTCCTCTGCCACAAATAAAAAGCACTTTAACCTTACACTGAGTTTAGAAAATCTCTCCCCAATGTGCCATTTTAAATCACATTGCTTCTTCACTACAGAAGGACGATAGTGAAATATTGAAAGACAGAAATCATTTTATTTTAACAATAAAATTAACAATGTCACTGACATTAACAACTTGCCTTGATCTGATTGAATAGCAAATGACTGCAGTGTGTTTGGTTTTAAGTAGAGCTGGCTGGCCCCCTGCTGAACCAGACACACACATACACACTAGGGCAGAACAATGAATCGATATTAAATCGAAATCGCGATTTGAAATGATGCGCTTATAAAATCGCAAAGCTTGCGATATTTCTTTACGTTCTTCTTGTGTGTCAGTCATCCACACCAATCAGAAGTGCTGTGCTCCATATGTGCCAGCCATTGTTAACCAATCAGAAGTGACCCATGATAGAAGGTGATAGACAGATTGATCCAATCATCTGCCAAGTATTTTTGAAAATGCCTGCCCTTTCCAAATGGCTTCCAATGGAGCTCTCCTAGATGGTTTGGTGAAACAAATCTGAGTCAGGTTAGCAATGCTCCATCACATGTTTTACATCTATTACAGGGTGAATCTTAAACTGAAGCTTGACTTTAAAGCAACCCAACGGAAGTTTCATGTAACTTTAGTTCTTTCACTCGTAGCTGTCAGGGTGCGTGGAAAAGGTAGGACCCAAATGCAGAATTTTAACAAAAAGCGAGCTTTATTAAATAATAAAAGCTGTGTCAAAAGGCAGTATCCAAAATATCCAAAAACAAATGAGCAGCAAAAGGAACATGGACCGTGAAATAACATGGAGGGAAAACAATGGACCGACATGGAACACAGGGGAAGACTAGACTAAATACATAGAAGGGTAATCACAGGACAAGACACAGCTGGGCAGGGGAGGGAGAAACACAAGGGCAACAGGTGAACACAATGAGACAATCAGACACACCAGGGAAACTAACGACAGGGAGGAGGACCAGACAAAACACAAGGAGGAAGACAAAACGCCGAATGAACAGACTTACAAAACCCATAACCAGACAGAGAACACTAAAACCGTGACATAAACCTAGGAGTGTGACAGAATCCCCCCCTCAAGGGACGGATCCCAGACGTTCCAAAAAACAAAGTCCAGCAGGGTGGGTGGAGGGGGTCTGGAGGACGGGTCTCGGGCGGACGGCCCGGGGGCAAGGCAGAGACCAATGAGGGGGTCTCGGGCGAAAGGCCCGGATGCAAGGCAGAGTCCAAGGTGGGGAACTCGGGCGGACGGCCCGGGGGCAAGGCAGAGTCCAAGGTGGGAAACTCGGGCGGACGGCCCGGGGCAAGGCAGAGACAATGGAGGGGTGAAGGCCACAGCGGGCGAACTCAGGGGGCCGAGCATGAGGGCAAAGGCAGCGGCAGGAAGAGTCAGGAGGCCGGGCCCGAGGGCGAAGACCACGGCACTCAGGGGGCCGGGCTCGAGGGCGAAGACCGCGGCTCTCAGGGGGCCGGGCTCGAGGGCGAAGACCAGACAGCTCCGGAGGCTGGGCAGAACCCGGTGTCGGCCGAACAGGAACCGGAGCCAGTGAGAGGGCTTGAGAGGGAACTCGAGAGGAAACTTGAGAGTTGACTTGAAAGGTGACTTGAGAGGGATCTTGAACGGAGACTCGAGAGGTGACTGGAGAGGGGACTCGAGAGAGGACTCGAGAGGTGACTGGAGAGGGAACTCGAGAGGTGACTCGGGAGGTGACTGGAGAGGGAACTCGAGAGGGAACTCGAGAGGAGACTCGAGAGGGAACTCGAGAGGGGACTCGAGAGGAGACTCGAGAGGGGACTTGAGAGGGAACTTGAGAGAAAACTCGAGAGGGGACCTGAGAGGGAACTTGAGAGGGAACTCGAGAGGAGACTTTAGAGGGGACTTGAGAGGGGACTCGAGAGGGAACTTGAGAGGAGACTCGAGAGGGAACTCAAGAGGGGACTCGAGAGGAGACTTGAGAGAGGACTCGAGATGGGACCTGAGAGGGAACTCGAGAGGAGACTTGAGAGGGGACTTGAGAGGGGACTTGAGAGGGGACTTGTGTCGGTCGGTACGCCGACAGGACACGGGGAGCTGGTGTCGGCTGGAGAGCCGACAGGACTCGGGGAGCTGGCGTCGGCCGGTAAGCCAGTACTGGAGCCGAAACTGGATTAGGGACCATGGCTACTGGGGCCGGCACTGAAGCCGGAACCATGGCTGCTGGGGCCGGAACTGGGGCCCCGAACCATGGCTGCTGGGCCCGGTACTGGGGCCCGAACCATGGTTGCTGGAGCCGGGACTGGGGCTGGAACCATGGCTGCTGGGGCCGGAACTGGGTCTGGGACCATGGCTGCTGGGGCCAGAACTTGGGCCGGAACCATGGCTCTTGGGGCTCTGGCTGCTAGCCTGGCCTTGCGACTCCTTCTTTTAGGAGCCGTTTGGAGGCTTTGTGGACCTCCAAAAGCCAGACGAGTTCCAGAGAACGGCTCCTGGACAGGAGCAGGACATGGGGAAGAAGCAGGGGTTGACTCCGGACGGAACACACCGAGACGTTTGTAGTCAGCAGGCTGGAAATCACACACCCAGAGGAAGTTCAAAATCCAGCCAGGTAAACATTTCACCAAGCCTGGTTTCTCCATAGCCAACCGGTGCGCCTCTACCAGAGCGGCCCCCTTCTGCAGAACACTGGATGCTCCCTTCCACCAATCAAAGCAGCAAGCCAGATAAAAGGTAAAATGCTGTAATTCTACCTCAAATGGATCATCTGCTGGGTCCATTTGTGGTCGGTCCATTCTGTCAGGGTGCGTGGAAAAGGTAGGACCCAAATGCAGAATTTTAACAAAAAGCGAGCTTTATTAAATAATAAAGGCTGTGTCAAAAGGCAGTATCCAAAATCAAATGACCAGCACAAGGAACATGGACAGTGGAATAACATGGAGGGAAAACAATGGACCGACATGGAACACAGGGGAAGACTAGACTAAATACACAGAAGGGTAATCACAGGACAAGACACAGCTGGGCAGGGGAGGGAGAAACACAAGGGCAACAGGTGAACACAATGAGGCAATCAGACACACCAGGGAAACTAACGACAGGGAGGAGGACCAGACAAAACACAAGGAGGAAGACAAAACACCGAATGAACAGACTTACAAAACCCATAACCAGACAGACAACACTAAAACTGTGACATAAACCTAGGAGTGTGACAGTAGCTCGGACTGCGGGGGTGCTAGAGACAGGAGCATGTTGATGTTCCTCTTGCTAGCCGGAAATATGGCTGCATTTTACAATAAACTTCCGTTGGGTCGCTTAAAAACAAATATTGCAAATCGAATGGCAATCGCAATATCTGTCAGAAAAATCGCAATTAGATTATTTCCACAAATCGTGCAGCCCTAACAAACACACACACACACACACACACACACACACACACACACACACACACACACACATACACACACACACACACACACACACACACACACACACACACACCCTACACACCATCACCTTTGTACTTATCAGCTGACCACAAACCAGCTCTGATTAATCTGTTCATCGCTCAGCAGATTTACATACTGTACAACACACACACACACACACACACACACACACACACACACACACACACACACACACACACACACACACACACACACACACACACACACACACACACACACACACAGTAATAGTTAAGCAGTAATATCCTGCAGTCCATCTGCTACACTGAAGCAGGATTAAAGCAACAGTCACACAAACACACCTGCTATTTAAACCTGTATATAATATATGTGTGTGTGTGTGCGCACTGTTAGTCCTCGGTACGTAAAACTAGTATGACACCCTCTCTAACTCCCCAATTCTTACATCTTACTTTCTACAGCATCAACATAGGAAGGCCTTCAGGAAGTCTGATCTAAAATGAGTATAAAGGTTGCGTGTGTAAGAGTGTGAGGCCTGAGGTGCTTCTGTGCTGCCCTCTTAGCTGTAAAGGTAAGCTATAATTACACATGCACACACAGATCGCAGGAGGCAGGAGATTACACTAGAGCTCCATCTGCTCCGGGGGGGGGGGCAGACAGAGAGGAAGAGGGGTACAGGAATGTTTATTGACCACCACAGCTACATCTCACACAGTTTACTCTCTGCCTGGGTAACACTCTCATTAGCAAGGCAGCAGCTCCAGCCTGGTCCACTCCAGTGTTCAAAACCTTCTAAGCTAGTATTAACCACATTTCCTTATTTCAGGAAACTTACCAAAAACTAATTAAAAAAACAATTGAAAGAGTCCCTGGATACACATGTTCTCCACAGTAGCAGAGTGTAAGACAAGTTGTGACGGATACCTTACAGGAATGGGCTGTACACACACTTTCATCATACATACACGTATTGTTCAGCAGGATAATCTCCACATATTAACACCACTTTTAGAATTTTTGGAGACTGAATGCAATTGCCAGATATAGACAGCTATCGTTGCTATAAACTATAATGCTGTTTATAATGCTATAAACAAACTACATGATGGTCACATGACTTCACCTCCACTAAGCTAAAGCTGGCTAATGCTTGGCATGATGACGTTTGGCTGTCTCATTTAGCCTTTTGTTAGCAACTGACATTTTTCAGAAACATTTACGCTTTAGAAGTTCTCAAGTGGGAATTTACTGACGTGTTGTATGTCATAAAATGCCAGTATTAACCATATTTCCTTATTTTGAAATGCTAAATGAGTCTCTGGATACACACGTTCTCCACATTAGAGAGAGTGTAAGACAAGCTGTGTGATGGATATATTACAGGAAAGAGCTGCACTAACACACACACAAACCCACAACTGTGTTCTCGTGTCATCACAAACAGAGTCAGTATAGTGACCAGTTAACAAGATGCCTGCTGATATATATTTGTGAGCGTGGGCGCGTGTTGTATTTCATTTTACAAAGTGGGCCATTGTTGCTGGGTAACGTAGCAGGACTTACGCTGTCTGAGAAGTCAAACACAGATAATACACACTTACACTTTCCCTTTCCTTCCTCCCTATCAACTACAACCCTGCCCATCTACCTGTAACCTGACCCCTGGACGGTACATGTATCAGATGGGAATATAAAGGGTGCTGTCAGAAGCCCATCCACCATGACGTTTGGTGGGAAAATGAGTAGAAATAGAAATGTATTCATCCCAAATCACCAGGACTGGGAGGTTTGTTTTTGGGAGATATTTTTAGCATCTCCTCAGGGATGCTTGTGTCAAATCCTCCCTGCTGGCAGCATCCACAGATAAGACCTCTTTGGGAATTGATTTCTAAAAAGTACACACAAGATAAACCCTTTAGTTCACAACATAAACCAGATCTGTGAAATGACTGCCTCTCTCCCTCCCCGTCTGCCTCTCTCACTCAGAAACTAGGACAGAGGAGAGCCCTGCTGGATAATGTTAGTGTGTAGCCGATAATGGGCCCCCAGCCAGATCAAAGCACGAAAGTGTGTGAGTGCGTGTGTGTGTCAGTTGGAAAAGTGTAGTTTAAACGCTGCACTGCACCATTTGCCTTAGCTACAGCGGTGGCAGACGGACACAGAGTCATGTGACCTGTCCAACAGTCCAGCAGTCTGTCTCCCCATGCTAACCTACAGGGTTCCCAATAGCCATTAATGCACAAAGTGTCAACTGTGATTGTTAAACTGCCATTTTTAAGGAACATAAATGCTTCAGACATTCTCCAGTGGGTTAATTACTGTCATATGTTATGTAATAGAATCAAATGTAAAAATCTCGCAAGCTAGTATTAACCACAGATCTTATTTTAGGCATCTATCCAACAAAGTCGACAACCCACTGACTTAAAGATGGGGGAGCCCGAAAGTGCTAAACTGCTAACTCATTTCCAGGCTTAACTCTCATTCCTGCACGACTCTATTCTAGATGTCTTTGGCGTAGGAGATAGTTTAAGTTAGCCGTTAGCAGCCAGTGGAGCAAGGGCTGGATAAGAGTTTCACCATAGTGCGTTCGTGCTATATTTGTAAAAGTTTATTAGACTAAGGTTAATTATCAGGTAATACTTGTTATATCCTACATCCTTTCATTTCTTTCTGGCAATTCCGACTGCATCCCCCTTCATTCTCTTTGTTCACTTTCACACACTCTCTACCTCGGCCCCTGGGTGTCGTCGGGTCATTGGAATTCACTCTGCGTCTCTGATGGGAGTCTGCAGCAAATATCTGTAATGAGTTCACACAGCGCTCAACGCTCTCTGGGAGAGCGGGAGGTGATGTAATATCTGGATCTGAGATGCAACTGCTCACACACACACACACACACACACACACACACACACACACACACACACACACACACACACACACACACAGCAGAGGCTAGTGTTAGCACAGGGGGTCCTCTGCGATGTCAGAGAAAATCTGATCCTGTGTCAGTGCTGGAGGAGGCCACAGCAGAGAGGTGCTGATGGATGAACACCAACACCAGGTACAGGCTGCCAGTGATGAATAATAATAATAATAATAATAATAATAATAATAATAATAATGCATTACATTTTTTATTAGAGCGCTTTTACAGGTGCTCAAAGCGCTTTACAATTACACATTACACATATCAGACATGTACATGTCATTAGAGTCATTACTGTGGACATTACCCACAGGAGCAAATGCGGGTAAAGTGTCTTGCCCAAGGACACAACGGCCTGACGCAGTGGCGGCCGAGGCGGGATTCGAACTGGAGTTCACCAACGCCCCTTGATCTGATGATCAACTGCGCCAAAACCGCCAAAACAGTGTTAGCTAGCAGGAAGATGGTGACATGGCTGCGATGGCTCAGAACTGTTATGGTCTAAGCCAAGGTGTGTTCTGATGTTGGTTGGCTGATGTTTCACTTGTGTGCTTAGGTCATGAACCAGCAGAGCTTCAACAGTTAATGGGAATGCTGTTAACAGCATTCCCATTAACTGTTATTCTACGGACGAAAAGTTTATTATTATTCCGCCGACTTATTTTGGCCCTCTTCTCCTCCCGCATTGAACATCGCAGAAACTCCGTTCAAACATCAAAACGTTCAGCTCGGTCGGGAATCGATGGCTCTTACTTTTCTCATTCATAACTTTCATAATTCCAGAGATACATCCCATAATACATCACATTTTTAACCATTGAAGTCAATGGAGAAATTCTTCAACTTCAACAAATCTTCATGCGACTAGGGTTAGGGTTAGGGCTAACTGTTCATTCATACTTTCACTCAGAAACCTCATTCCAACTTTAAAATGTTACACATCTTTCTGACATTATTCGTGTAACACAACTTTTAAATCTGATTCTTACTTTTAGAGATATTAAACATTGTTCAGACCTTGGTACAGAGGTTTTCTTCAGATTTTAACATTAACTAGAGTGTGTGATGTCACAGCTAGAGGGTAGGAAATCTTGAAATTTGCCTTCATATATTTTTTTTAAACTGCCATAATTCCCAAACCCTACATTCCTGAGACATAATTTATCATGACAAACGTAGGAAAACATCTCGTAGCTTGAAAAATGACAAATAATTAAGCAAAATAATTAAACAAAATGCCTCTTGAGGGCATGAAGTGACAAAAACGTTCAACATTCCTCCATTAAACCCCATTGTAATTTCAGGCAGATATTTCCTCATGGTAGCAGCCGCACACCTTTAGTTAAACTGCCAAAAAGGCCACATTATTAACCCGAAAGTACACAAAAATTACACTTCAGATACTCAACTTCCTTGACATGCTTCACGTTTTGAAATGTCACAGATATCTGTTACGGTTCTTCCACAAAACGTTCACATGCAAGAGGTTCATCTCTCATTCAGAACAATGGAAACCTGTGATCTCTACAGAGCTCGTTAGCTCAACTATAAACACCTGTGTAATGGAACACGATGATGTCATCGCTCCAACCTGCTCAGAGCAGCAGACTTCAGATAGCAGTGTGCTAACAGTCCAGCCGTGAAGACATCTACGGGACACTTTGGAGAATGCTCGCCTTGAAACACGGTTTTCTCATAACTTCAGTGAAAATACTCCAAACAGCCCAAAACTTCACAGGTTTGATAACGATGCAGCCATCAACGCATCTAAGCGTATTATGGGGTGTCATCAAATGCCGTTGGCATGGCGACAGATCATTCACCATCAAGCGCCATGAAATATGATGTGGCTGTAAGTCCAATCGACACTGTCCAATCGTCCCCCAATCTTCACTTGTATATCACCGGTCCATGCCTCAACAGCTCTACGTTAAATCTGAGATCTCACCATATGCCGTTTCCATGGAAACGCATCCCTCGCCATAAAACATGACGCTATAACTCCTATGAAAATGTTCAAAAACTGCTCAAACTTCACATGTGTGCTAACAGTCCAGCCGTGAAGACATCTACGGGACAGTTTTGAGATTTCTTCAAATGCCGTTGCCATGGCAACACAATGAAACACGGTTTTCTCACAACTTCAGTTCAAATGCTCCAAACGCCGCAAAACTTCACAGGTTTGGTAACGATGCAGCCATCAACGCATTTAAGCGTATTATGGGATGTCATCAAATGCCGTTGGCATAGCGACAGATCATTCACCATCAAGTTAGTTCAAAAGTTTGCAGTTCAAATATTCTGCTGCTTTTTCAAGCCTTTTTACTTTATTTTCTTCTCTCATCACACATTCAAGCCCCCAGTGTTCATGTATCATTTCAATCTAAATTCTTCACTTTCTTCTTACACATTTAATTTCAATCTAAATTATTCACTTTCTTCTTACACATTTCATTTCAATCTAAATTATTCACTTTCTTCTTACACATTTCATTTCAATCTAAATTATTCACTTTCTTCTTACACATTTCATTTTAATCTAAATGATTCACTTTCTTCTTACACATTACATTTCAGCATAGCAGTTTAGCGTCAGATTTTCAGCATAAAGCATTCCCACTAGCAATTTCTTCAGGAATTGCATTCTCTAGTTCCCTCTGCTGTTGTGCAACTCCCTCCTGGCTGGTCTACCTGCATGTGCCATCCGACCTCTGCAGCTCATCCAGAATGCAGCGGCTCGTCTGGTCTTCAACCTTCCTAAATTCTCCCACACCACTCCGCTCCTCCGCTCCCTCCACTGGCTTCCGGTAACTGCTAGAATCCACTTCAAGACAATGGTACTTGCTTACCATGCTGCGAATGGATCTGGCCCTTCCTACATCCAGGACATGGTTAAACTGTACACCCCAGCACGCTGCACCCGCACTGCGAGGGGGACCCAAGTTCCCATCAGCAAAAACACGTGGGTTTGCTATCCTGGCTCCAAAATGGTGGAATGAGCTCCCCATTGACATCAGGACAGCAGAAAGCTTACACATCTTCCGGCGCAGACTGAAAACTCATCTCTTTCGAATTCACTTCGAGCGATAGAATTACTAACAAAGCACTTATATACTAACAAAGGACTGGCTTATCTAAAGCCAGTTGAGTAGCACTTGAAATGTTTTAGCTCTATGAAACCTGATGTACTTATATGATTCTGTTTTCTTCAAGGTTGTATCTTGTTGGTTGAACGCACTTATTGTAAGTCGCTTTGGATAAAAGCCTCAGCTAAATGCAATGTAATGTAATGCTGGCACTCTGCTTCAGTACTGGAGTGATGTCAGTGACAGAGGAGACACTGATGATTGTAACATAAAGTGTGTCAGTGAGGGGGAGGCCACTAATAAGCAGATAAACACAGACTCTATCAACTTTATTATCTCCAGTAATGGGACAGTCTATGCACCCAGAGAAACTGTCAGCTGTGACTGATGGGCCGAAATCTCCGCTAAATAATGTGTGCGTGGTTAACAAGCATCTAATCAGCGGAGCTGACTGTCCCATGCCAGACCACCCACAATCTAAAAATGTTACCTATGATATGCAAAGCTACCTGAAACCAGGGTGAAACAGCTATTTGGATTTTCAAAATGTAAACAAAAGCTTTGTATGACCACAACGGCATGAAACTGATTTGGACAAATGGATGATGTGCAAAATGTTTTAGGACATTCTTGTCAAGGTTGATAATCAAAGATGGCAAATGGTTTTGTTTATATGACTTTTGCCTCTATGTGGTGCAAATCAATTCGCCAGGGATTTGATTTCCATTTGCAATCTGAACCCTTTTTTTTTACCCATTAAAAATGGTTCATTTGATTTTAAAATGAAATGATATCTAATGTTGAGAAGAAAGGAGGTGACCTGTTGCTGCAACGGATAACAGTATGTGAAGTTATTAAACCCTATACAAAATGTGCTCCCCCTGAAATAGCATGAAGTATTGTTTTAGTGATATGTACACTTCGCTAATAAAAGGTAACAACACAGAATCACTACACTGACACTAAGAATTGTAACACTCAACAGACCGAGACAGAGCAGTGTCAGGTTTGTTCTATAAACATTTGTGTCTACTGTTGGTGTTGTTAATAGCCTACTAGTCAAAATAAATCAAGCCACTGATAAAGGATTTTTTTAGCTCGTGCCAAAATATCCAATTACAATTACAACATTCGTAGAATCAAAAACAATCCTTTGAGTCAGTGTTGGTGGATGGGAGTAAAAGTGTGACATAAACTTGACTGTAAAGACAAATATGATATAGAGTAATATATGGTAAAGTGAGTCAGCATGTCATTTGTTAGTTCCAGTTGAACAAAGGGATACGGATGAGGGAATATAGAGGGAAAGACTGCTTTGCAGCTATAATAATTATGACATTATGAGACTTGGTATTGTTTTCCAAATAGCACTTACACTAAAGACCTTTATTACAAAAGAACGTTACATCACATCCTGTATGTCGGCAGCTGCCCTCACATACAAGGTGTAATAGTGTGTGTGAGTGTGAGTGTGTAGGAAGGAGATGTGTCATCACAGCCCACATGTCACACACAGACTGAGGAATAAGAGAGAGTGTGTGTGTGTGTGTGTGTGTGTGTGTGTGTGTGTGTGTGTGTGTGCGTGCGTGTGTGTGTGTGCGTGTGTAATGCAGTCTTATTCAACTATTATTTGAAGAAGTCACTCTGTTCTGAGAAGCACTCTTCTGAGCCACACCTCTAAACTACAGACCAGAGAGACTAACAAATGCTAACAAACTGTGTGTGTATTTCAGCAAGAGTAATCTGTTATTTCCAGCTCATTGTTTAGCTGTTCCGTCTGTGACTTCACTGTTTCAGTCATTCTCACCTCTCATGGAGCTGTTTTAAGCTGCAGCAGCTGTTTCCAGTGAAAAGGCTGTAAAAAGCCACTGTACACTACCTGCTGAGCAGCAGACAGCAGACACAGTTAGACTGGCTTTTGAACATAGTGGAACACTTAACAGCTAAGAGACCGACATTTCCCTCGGAGGATTGCTAAGACCAAAAACAGAGCTCTCAGAGAGAATGTTTGACTGACATCATGTAGACACAAACACCACTTCTAATGAATATTAATATAGCTCCGTAATTACTGGATATGTAACTTAGCAAATATTTGCTACCAAATTCATTATATCTCAGATGATGATCTGTGGTGAGGTGTTATAGGTAAATGTATCTATATTTAGTTTTGACATCTCTTCTTGTCCAAATACAAGATGATCATGTATCAGCATTTGATGAAATGTGAACAATGATCAAGCTAGAGTTAAGAAAACATTCTTCACGCCATCAATCATTTAGGCGCAAAAAAGCAAGAAAGTAAATCCCGAATATGACTTTATTTAGTCAAATAACTTTAAAAAAGACATGGTCATGATGTAAAGATTGTAAAAGCAGAATGAATCTTTCTAATGAATTTTAACGGTCACTTTTAGGCCAAGAGGATCACAAAATACAGCAGTTTCCCAACAAACACTTAAAGTTGTAGAATTCACATCACTGCCATGAGACTGAGAGAGAAAAGAAAATGACTGGAAGAGAGTAAAAAGAGGCAACAGTAAATCCTGCCTCACTTAACACCTTATCAGCTGCTTGGCAGACAGGAAACCCACAGAAGACTCACTTCCTCCACACACACACACACATACATACACACATGCTGAATCACACACACACACACACACACACACACACACACACACACACACACACACACACACACACACACACACACACACACACACACACACACACACACACACGTGTGTGTGATTCAGCATTCTTGTGTATGCCTCTGTATCTGTACTGTAGTGTACACTGTGAGTGGATGTGTTATCATGTCTTGCGTAGTAAACTTGGACCAGAAAGCCTTAGCTTAAAGCCTTAAACGTGTGTGTGCATGCACACACACGTTTAACACACAAACACACAGGAATGTCAGATAAAGGTTGGTTTTCTCTGGGTTCAGCAGAAAGCACATATACAGTACACATTGTGTTTTTTAGCCCCTGGGTGTGCTATCATGGAAGCATCATTTGACTGCTATGGGTATATGATACTCCATACGTATCACAAATTACTTATCTACGGCAATTTACACACGGCATCTATTGCACGTCTGTCCGTCCTGGGAGAGGGATCCCTCCTCTGTTGCTCTCCCTGAGGTTTCTCCCATGTTCCCTTTAAACTGTGGGTTTTCTCTGGAAGTTTTTCCTTGTACGATGTGAGGGTCTAAGGACAGAGGGTCTAAGGACAGAGGGTCTGAGGACAGAGGGTCTGAGGACAGAGGGTGTCGTATTGTCATACTGATATTCTGTACACACTGTGAAGACCACTGAGACAAATGTAACATTTGTGATATTGGGCTATATAAATAAACATTGATTGATTGATTGATTGATTGATTGATTGATTGATTGATTGATTGATTGATTGATTGATTGATCTAGTGGGAGTATTTAAAATGACAAAATTGGACTATTTAAAATACTTAAAGATTGGGATTTTGTGTAAAAAGTCGGCACTTTCAGTCTCGTTCCTCAAACTAAATTTGTATGGATCTACATAGTAGAGAAAAGTATGATTTGCTGCATAGAGAGTGTATAGCTAATGCTGGCTTTCATCCATTATACCTAGCTTTTACATGTGCAGTGTAGTTAACATACATACCTTTCAATATAATTAAAAACACATACTTTGTCAAATTCTTTGTCCTTACATTTCCATTAATTTCATTCTGTTTCTGTATTAACTCATTATCTTTTTCATTTTGTGGTGGTTTCATTCAACCCCTTTGTGCAGAACCCTCTATGTAACACAAAGCGAACTGCTAAGCTGTGTGATCCGAGGATGGTGATCAGCTAGGCAACATGTAGCAATATTTTACACAGCTGAAACCATCTGTGTCAATAACACACACTGTACCCTGCTCCATGTTGGATGTGCCAGTCACTGACAGGTGACATGTGAACCAGTGACAGATGTGTCGAGCACACTGCACACACACAACTGCACCGTATGATAGACACACACCATGCTAGGAAGCATCCTGAATGTGGGGGGGGACATTTTTAACGGGGGGTGTGGGGGTCGCCCCCCACGAAAAAAAATAGATTTCCTGTATTCTGGTGCATTTTAACAGGTGGTTTGATACTTTTATGTGGCTATACTAGCATGAGGAAAATGATGGGTACATTTTGTAATTTCATCCAGTAGTAGTTGCTCTTCTGTCTATATTGGTCACATGATGCCCCTTGACTGAAATGTTTCCTGTTCAATATCCCCACTGATTTCCTTAACATTCTGGGATGAGAGTCCACATCACAATTTACTCTAAACTGTCATATCCCTTTCATCACTCACCTCAGCAACGGACCTCTCTCCACTGTCCCTGTGTTCTGCCTCTGACTCACTCTCAAGCGCCTAGATGTCAAGAGAGGTGGTGAAGTGAGTGATCATTATTTATTGAGCAGTATACTCTTTCACATTGAATCTTAACAAGTAATACTGAATGTAAATACAACTGACTCTAAAGTAAGTCCCAGTCTGTGACATTGGACATTTTGAAGACTCAAAGCCCCAAGCAGTAGGTAGAATATTAGCTGTCTATGTAATGTGCACAGAAAATAAATAGTTAACTGAATACTGGGATAGAAATTGCCTCAATAAGCACTCAGTAAAACATAAACACACACAAAAAGCTTCTGAATGATAAGAAGTATAATTAAAACATAATGCACATTACCAGTTTGAGAGAGAGTACCGAAGAACTCAGAAAATAATCTCTTATCGAACTGAGGCAGTAAAACACACTGACTGCGTCTGACATGTTATGATCATATTGGGGATATGGTGTTTACATGAGCACAGAGAGATCAGGGGGGTATACTACGAAGCAGGATTTTCGCTTAGCCGGCTAACTTCAGGGAAAACTCCGGCTTTCTGGTCCAACGACGCTGGTTCTCTTTTTAGCGGGCTAGATCTCCATGGTAACTTATGCTGTGCGGCTAACCTGCTCCGGAGCGGGTTAGGTTGCAGGCTAAGAGCTCAACTCAGTGAAAGCACTGCCTGCTGACCAATCAGAGCTCAGTGTGCGGAGTTTAAAGCGATCAAGTCATATTACAGGAGAAAGGAAATACAGAAAAGCTGCCGTTGCAGGAAAGACGGCCGGCAAAAATCACCGACTGTGTGAACGTGAACATTAATAGAATATCACCTCCCATCTTCAGAGCAATCTGACTATTATAACATTAGCGTTAAGAAAGCTTACTTAAATATCTGCCACAACATAAGTAACCGGATCAGAGTAACATTAAGTAGGCCTACAGTCCGCGGCATATCACATCATAATGCATCATAATCATAAGTCCTGTGTACAGATCAGTTCGATAAAGTCATGCCTAAACAGCGACATTTTATGGGTATAAATATGGGTTTAAATAGCAGCATTTGCCACGGAAGGCGAGTGGCAGCTACAGTAAACCTTCTCTTACTCTGGCATCTTGTGGCAACTCCCGTTGAGCAGCGGCAGATCATGCCTCGGCAAGTTGTGGCATATGCCGGAAGTACTTGCCACAGATACCACAGAGTAACGGCCTCTGTGGCATATACCGGAAGTACTTGCCACTGCCTGCAGATGCCACGAAATGCGCTTGCTGTCTCTCCCTCGCGACCGACCGCACGGCAAATCACCCGGAGCATACCGCCCATGACATAGACAGTATACTCCGGGTGACATAGACAGTATACTCCGGGTAATCCACCGCACGGCCAGTCGCGAAACCCAACCACATTATAGTTGGCGCACCTAGCGTCAGGGTCGGCGTCATGGGGGGTCATTCGCGGGCCATGCCCCCCCAAATGAGTCACTGTGCCCCCCCAACGCAGGGTGGGCAAGCCTTGCCACTTTGCCGTTTTTTTTTTTAATCATATAAGTTAAAACGTTTCCACTAAAGGTTTTTTGTGTGAAATACATCAGAAATAAAGAATACAAATATAAAACACAGCCTGAGGTGTGCTCTCTGATTGGTGTGTTGCTTGACCAATGACCCCCGACTTTTGTTTTGTTATCATTACGTGGCTGTGTGTTTAGATGAAAGCCCAGTGGCGATCTGTTCATCTGTTACACTGATTATACAGTAAAGCCATCGAAAATAATATGATATACAGTGCAAGTAGCCTACTTCTGGGTCTCTGTGTTTCATTCAAGCTCGGCTCTCTGTGTGTGTGGCACGATCGCATTTTGTGAGTGCGCGAGCGGTAACGTGGAATGTTGTTGTTAGCATCTGGTTAGCTAGCTATGCTAACGGATATAAAGAGCTGTTTCTACACCAAGGTGGAGGAGAGTCCTCTCCTGTCAGACTGAGAGGATTGTATAACCTCAGCTCAGTGAGGTAAGGACTCTCTCAGTGTTTAGATAGTTCACTTTAGTGTAAGTTATCTCAGTGGGTCTCAAACGGTTTGGTCACCATTTATGTAAACAAGTATTTGCGAGGAACACATTTATATGATCATTAGCCTATAGTTATTAAAAAAATAAGAGAATAAATGAAAAACGGGTATGAAATACTATAGGACAGTAACACAAGAATACAGTTTAAAAGGGGAGTGATTAGTAAAATATCCATTTAGAAAAAGTAAATCTGTGTACAGTTCTGTTTCATATGGATGCTGAGAGATGTAGGCTATCCATAGATCTCTTCATTTTGCTCTCAAAGTGCACCAGATTGATGCTTTTAACTTCAATATTTTAAAAATAATCTTCCCGGGGGAGCATGCCCCCAGACCCCCCTAGAGGAGGTTAGGTCCACCCCCACCTAAAACATTTTCACATGGATAGGATACTAAATACATTTGCACACTTTATATATGGTGGCCTATGTATAGGTGCGCTAGAAAATAGCACTACACCCCTGCAATGTGTGTGAAAGACAATAGACTTTACAGCATGTTTTTTTAAATTGAAGTTGGTGTTTGTGTGTTGGTTGTTGACGGCAGTGTGTGCCCCCCCCTTGGTAAATGATTGCCCCCCCATTCGATTTGTTCTAGAGCCGACCCTGCCTAGCGTGTATGCAGGGCCGTTTCTTCCTATATGCGGACTATGCGGTTGCATAGGGCCCCGGCGGCCACTAGGGGGCCCCGACCTGAAAGTTCAGATTCAGCTGCGGCACGTCAGTAGAGTAGCGAGCGTAATGGGATAATCATGGCTTCAAAACGGACATATCCCTCTGGTTCAGAAAAAAGAAAAAAGAAGAAAGCTGAAGAAGAAAAACGCTCACATGATGAGAATAAGGGTAAGGCTAAGGTTCATGGTGTAAATTCACTTGTGGGGTGGAGGGAGTAGCTATAATGTTAGCCAATGTTTGAGCAAGTTTGCTACTTTTGAGCAAGTCATGCTAGCTCCGCTATCTCCGTTAGCTTCAGCTTAATTGATAAGAGCTAGTTGGCTAGGATTGTTTGTATTTTGTAGGCGAATAAACCCACTTTAATAATACAGTGTTTGCTTTACGAAAAGGCTCAAATAAAATTGTCATGCAAAATGGACTGTGCTATGGGAGTGACACCGTGTTGGAGTATAGCAGGCTAAGTCAAAATCACTCCCAGTCTGTTTTTCAAGAGAGGAAAACTCATCTCTTTCGACTCCACTTCGAGCAATACAATTACTAACAAAGCACTTTTATACTAATAAAGGGCTGGCTTATCTAAAGCCAGTTGAGTAGCACTTGAAATGTTTGGCTCTATGAAACCTGATGTACTTATATGATTCTGTTTTCTTCAAGGTTGTATCTTCTTGGTCGAACGCACTTTGTAAGTTGCTTTGGATAAAAGCGTCAGCTAAATGTTATGTAATGGAAAGTTAATAGGATTCAAGAGGTATCTGCACGTTTATTTTTCAAAAAGCTAATAAAGAAATCAATATAATATTTATCTATTGTTGGGGTTAAATTATGGAACAAAGCCAATGTACATTTAAAAATGTACCTTTTTTTTGGTTTTCAAGAAATTGTTTGTATTGCTTTTTTGGGGGATACAAATGTGAATAATGTATTTGTTTTGTTTTCGATTTAACTATAAGAATATAGGATATTCATATATAAGCTTTTTGCCAAAGCCTTTTCAGGCACTAATTACTGTTGTATAAGTTTACATTGTGATATGTTTATAATTAATGTTTGTATGATGACTGTTTAAAAATAAACAACAACAAAGTTTGCTTGCTAATTTAAGGAGTGTTGTCTTTGCAGGGACAATTCTCAAGTAGTTTGTGCAAGCAGAGCCAGATGCTGCAGGTCCATCCTCCTCATCCTCCTCATCACCTCCTGAGCCACAAGCAGGTCCATCCTCCTCATCCTCCTCATCCTCCTCCTCATCACGTCCTGAGCCACATGCAGGTCCATCCTCCTCATCCTCCTCATCACCTCCTGAGCCACAAGCAGGTCCATCCTCCTCATCCTCCTCATCCTCCTCATCACGTCCTGAGCCACATGCAGGTCCATCCTCCTCATCCTCCTCATCACCTCCTGAGCCACAAGCAGGTCCATCCTCCTCATCCTCCTCATCACCTCCTGAGCCACAAGCAGGTCCATCCTCCTCATCCTCCTCATCCTCCTCATCACCTCCTGAGCCACATGCAGGTCCATCCTCCTCATCCTCCTCATCACCTCCTGAGCCACAAGCAGGTCCATCCTCCTCATCCTCCTCATCACCTCCTGAGCCACAAGCAGGTCCATCCTCCTCATCCTCCTCATCCTCCTCATCACCTCCTGAGCCACAAGCAGGTCCATCCTCCTCATCCTCCTCATCACCTCCTGAGCCACATGCAGGTCCATCCTCCTCATCACCTCCTGAGCCACATGCAGGTCCATCCTCCTCATCACCTCCTGAGCCACATGCAGGTCCATCCTCCTCATCACCTCCTGAGCCACATGCAGGTCCATCCTCCTCATCCTCCTCATCACCTCCTGAGCCACAAGCAGGTCCATCCTCCTCATCCTCCTCATCACCTCCTGAGCCACATGCAGGTCCATCCTCCTCATCACCTCCTGAGCCACATGCAGGTCCATCCTCCTCATCACCTCCTGAGCCACATGCAGGTCCATCCTCCTCATCACCTCCTGAGCCACATGCAGGTCCATCCTCCTCATCACCTCCTCATCACCTCCTGAGCCACATGCAGGTCCATCCTCCTCATCCTCCTCATCACCTCCTGAGCCACATGCAGGTCCATCCTCCTCATCACCTCCTCATCACCCTCCTGAGCCACATGCAGGTCCATCCTCCTCATCCTCCTCATCCTCCTCATCACCTCCTGAGCCACATGTAGGTCCATCCTCCTCATCACCTCCTGAGCCACATGTAGGTCCATCCTCCTCATCGCCTCCTGAGCCACATGCAGGTCCATCCTCCTCATCCTCCTCATCACCTCCTGAGCCACAAGCAGGTCCATCCTCCTCATCACCTCCTGAGCCACAAGCAGGTCCATCCTCCTCATCACCTCCTGAGCCACATGTAGGTCCATCCTCCTCATCACCTCCTGAGCCACAAGCAGGTCCATCCTCCTCATCACCTCCTGAGCCACAAGCAGGTCCATCCTCCTCATCACCTCCTGAGCCACATGCAGGTCCATCCTCCTCATCCTCCTCATCCTCCTCATCACCTCCTGAGCCACAAGCAGGTCCATCCTTCTCATCACCTCCTGAGCCACAAGCAGGTCCATCCTTCTCATCACCTCCTGAGCCACATGCAGGTCCATCCTCCTCATCCTCCTCATCCTCCTCATCACCTCCTGAGCCACAAGCAGGTCCATCCTCCTCATCACCTCCTGAGCCACATGCAGGTCCATCCTCCTCATCACCTCCTGAGCCACATGCCACAGGTAAATGTGCTCCTCCTGCAGACTTACAAGCAGAGCAGCCAGCTTTTGGTCCACCAATAGATCCAGCTGATTGGCCATCAGTTCTACCCGATTCCTTTAGGACTGATTTAGTAGGTAGAGGGCCTTTTCAGGTTGATAAACAATTCACTTTTCCAAGAGAAGATGGTAGGAGCTTTCACCATCATTATTTCCACAGAACATTAGTGAATGGGGAAAAGATAAAGCGGACCTGGCTTATCTACTCACGAAAAAACGATTCCCTTTACTGCAAGTTATTTTCAAGGAAGGACTACAAATTAATGACAGAGGGACTATCAAACTGGAACAGCATAGGCATGCTTCTGAAAAGTCACGAAAGTAGTCCAGAGCACACAACCCTCATGGCAACCTGGAAAGATTTTGAACAGCGTCTACAAACCGGAAAGACCATAGACCAAGCTGAAAGGACACTTTTAGAGGCTGAGAAGAGGCGCTGGAGAGATGTCCTAACCCGCCTGATCTCTATAATGCAATCTTTGGCTGAGAGAAATCTTGCATTGAGAGGTTCAGCGAACACATTACACCAGCAACATAATGGAAACTTCTTAAAAGAGGTGGAGCTTCTAGCTAAATGTGATCCTGTCATGAAGCAGCACATTGAGCGTGTGGAGAGTGGCCAGTTCAGTCATTCCAGCTATCTTGGAAATCTGATCCAAAATGAACTGATTGCTTCAATCAGTGGGAAAATGTTGGACACAATGGTGACTGAGATTAAACAGTCCAAATATTATTCAATCATTTTGGATTGTACCCCTGACGTAAGCCACCAAGAGCAGATGTCAGTCATCATAAGGACTGTCATCATAAAGACTGTCATAATGGACGAAGCGCCCACAATCAAGGAACACTTTCTAGGATTTCTTGTGGCTTCCGAAACAACAGGTCTTGGTTTGTCATCTTTGATTTTGAACAGGCTTAAGGAGCTTAATATTCCATTTGATGATTGCAGAGGTCAATCATACGATAATGGTGCCAACATGAAGGGGAGGAACAGAGGGGTTCAAGCAAGGCTGCTCCAGAAAAATCCACGTGCACTTTATGTTCCATGTGTGTCACATTCATTGAACTTGGTGGTGGCTGATGCAGCAAAAGCGTCGACAGATGCCATCAGCTACTTTGGTAATGTACAGAAACTGTACACCCTTTTCTCAGCAGCCCCACAAAGATGGGCAATCCTAAAGGAACATCTGACTATTGCACTTAAGTCTTGGAGTGACACACGGTGGGAGAGCCGTGTCAACAGCATAGAGGCAGTGCGGTACCAGGCCCCTAACATAAGGGAGGCATTGTTGGAGGTCAGGGACAAAGTGACAGATCCCCTGACCAAGGTTGAAGCTTAGAGTTTGGCAGAAGAGGTTGGGTCATACCGCTTCCTCATTTGCACAGTGGTATGGTATGACATTCTTCACCATGTGAACCATGTTAGCAAGCTCCTGCAGTCTGCCACAATGCAGCTTGATGTGGCAGTTGACCTCCTTACAAAGGCAAACATGTCTCTGACTAGTTATAGAGACACTGGCTTTGCTGCAGCTCAGGCCACTGCTAAAGACATGTGTGAGGAAATGAATGTGGAGGCTGTGCTGAAAGAGAAGAGACTGAGAAGCACAAAAAAACACTTTGCCTATGAAGCCCCAGACGAGCCTATTGCAGATGCCATGAAGAGGCTAGAAACAACATTCTTCAATGTAGTTGTTGACACGACTATTGAATCCTTAAAGGATAGATTTGAAACTCTGGGTGAAGTGAGAGCCAGATTTGGAGTGCTGCTCAACTTCAAAAAACTGGATGGTGTGGAATTGTGCAACCAGTGTGACAAGCTCTGCAGCACATTAAGCACTGGAGATGGAGGTGACATTGATAGAAAGGAGCTGGCTCTGGAAATTACCAATCTGCCAAGCCTGCCTACATGTGAAATTACTGCACTGGAGCTCCTCTCTTTCATCCACAAAAAAACCTGAATGAACTGTATCCCAATCTGTGGATTGCCCTGCGAATGGCCTGCACTCTTCCTGTGACTGTGGCCTCAGCAGAGAGGAGCTTCTCAAAGCTGAAGCTCATCAAAACCTACCTGAGGTCATGCATGGGACAGGATCGCCTCACTGGTCTTGCCATAATCAGCATGAACCATGAGATTGGCAAGCAGCTGTCATATGATGACATTATTGATGACTTTGCTTCTAAAAAAGCAAGGAAGCAGAAGTTTTGAGGAGGAGGAAAAATGTAAAGTAAACATTTTTGAGAAAATGCTGCATCTCTTTCATTTATTGACATAGAGGAGCCTCATTGTTTACCTTTTTTTAATATCATTTTCTGTAAGTTTCAATTGCTTGGGTCAACTTGAGATGTTCAATTTGAATTTAAGAGAGGTTTTCGTTAATTTAGCCTGTTTTCCTCTTAAAGTGTAACAGATGAATGCATCTCCACAGATCATCTTAAAGGCTTTGTAATCCTCCCAATGTAGTTTGACAAAATAGGGCCCCCAAACAGCATCTTGCATAGGGCCCCAAATAGCTAGAAACGGCCCTGCGTGTATGCTACCGAGCTACCTTTCCTAGCGTGTGTGCTACCGTTCCCAGTGTGTATGCTACCGAGCCAAACAAGAAGGCCACCAAGAGCCAGACATGCCAGGGAAAACACTGTTTTTATGCCAGCTACAATGAATGACCGAACGTAGCAGACTACCCGTATAAGATTGCAATTGTAAACATGTTCTTGCTAGCCTAATATGAACCACTTCATAGTAGGTTGGCATATTACACTGAACTAGCAAACGTAGGTTAGCATATTAATCTAGCTGGCAAGCTAACGAACCTAAAACAACTAAGTTTCTCTAATATTTTGTGATTTGCATTTGATTTCGTCCAGCCAGATCAGGAAACTCCTGGCGTATCTGGCGTACAACACATGACGGGATGACCACTCTGATGCCTCGTCCTAAAAAGCCCCAGCACCAGCTTACAAAGCTGCGATAGGCAAGATGCCGAAAACGCCTATAAGGGGAGGAATGGATGATATACCGTGTATATATATGTATATTTACACATGTTCATTTTGTACATTTCTAAAAATAAAGTTTGATGGAAATACTTAATAGCACTGTTAGACATGGGCGGAGCCTCTCTGGTGGTTGACTAATCAGAACAGAGTGGCCGAGCTGACCAATCGGAGCACACTGGGCTCACAGGGAGGGGGGGCAGGAGCTCCAACAAGCCGTTTAGGACAGAGAGTGAATACACATGCTATACACAGATGCTGTATGAGAAACCAATGTGAGTTTGGAACACTGCACAGTATAAATCTATTCTAGTATACCTCAACAATGGAATTATGATCAGTAGAAATGGCCATGACATGGGACCTTTAAACATGTCATGCTACAACATTTTGCAGCTTGCATTACATTACATTGCATTTAGCTGACGCTTTTATCCAAAGCGACTTACAATAAGTACATTCGACCAGGAAGACACAACCTTGAAGAAAACAGAATCATATAAGTACATCAGGTTTCATAGAGCCAAACATTTCAAGTGCTACTCAACTGGCTTTAGGTAAGCCAGTCCTTTATTAGTATATAAGTGCTTTGTTAGCAGTTCTTTGTTAGTAATTCTTGCTTGCAACACAAGGAAAGGTTTTCCTTTTCAATAACTTATCAAGTGTTCATGTACATGTTAATACAACCAACACAATGTACGGTGAATATTCCTGTATCTTTTATATCGCAAAATATATTGCAGAAATTATTTTTTGCTATGTCAGTTTTTCAAGATGGTGCAGCGCAAGTAGGAAGTGGCTCAACGGCCATAACAACATTAAAGTTGCTTGGCTGAAAATAGTTAACTAAAACATTAATCTATAATAAGAATAATCATAAATTCAGGTCAGACCCTGTTGTACTGATCGACATAGGGCTGTGCAAATTACATTATACTGAATTGACCATATGATCTAGTGCAACACAAATAATCTAATCTGTTTTTAACAAGCATTTATTAGCAATCATCCTTTTCTGTAACTTTTGAGAATACCATTATTTGAATAACAGCTTTTGTTTGAGAATGTCTGCTAAGTTATTAACACTGCCTGCCATCCCAAGCTTCTTTGGGGGTTCAAAGTCATGATCAAACATCCTGTTAACCCCACTGTTTCTCTGCTGAGACCACTGTCCTGATCAACTGTAATGTTAAAGGACTTACTCTGGGTGAAATATATCACTGTAGTAATCATACATGTGTGGCCACCAAAACTCATCAAATCCCATTAACAGCAGCAGCAGAACTTGCGTGCTGCGGAGCAACGTGAAGCCAGACATTTTGTTTCAGCTTCTTCTCATTCTACACTGTGCAGCGGTCATATAACCACATTTAAAGGTGGGGTAGGTCATTTAGGAGAAACCAGCTCGAGTGCACTAGGATTTGAAAATACACAGCCAGAACAAATCTGCCTCTTCCTCACAGAGCCCACAGATAACTAAAAATGGAAAGAAACAGACTAAGAAATGACGTAAGCTCAATGATCAAAACTGCCAAAAAGAATTTCATCAATGTCAAAACTGAGGGAAACAAAAATAAACCCCGTGAACTTTGGAAATTACTCAATAACCGTTAGTAAAAAACTCAAAACGAGATTTTCTAACTTAAACATAAAGACAGATAACAGGCTCATCACAGACAAACTGGATGTGGCCAAGTACTTGAACATTTCTTTCACAAACATAGCCACAACTCTTGTAAATAAATTACCCTCTCACTCAGGGCTTTTTGGAGTAGATCACATCATGACCTACTACAAAAACCTAGGGGTACGCAAAGATGATTTCAGTCTAGCAAGGGTAACAACAGCAGAGCGCCCTCCAACCTAACAAGGCCACTGGCCACGACAATATCCCCTCCAAATTCCTCAGAGACTCAGCAACCACCATCTCACCAGTCATAGCTCACATAATTAACCTCTCCATAAAACAGGGAAAAGTACCCAAAGACTTCAAAATTGCAAGAGTAACCCCCCTGCACAAAAAGGGCAGCAAATTGGACCCAGGCAACTACCGCCCTGTTTCTATACTTACCTCCATCTCGAAAGTCATGGAAAAAATAGTATATGAACAGGTCGAAAAGTACCTCGCGGAAAAGAAACTAATCTATGAATTTCAATCTGGCTTTAGAACATCCCACTCCACTGACACATGCCTTCTTTATTTGAGCGACCACATCAAACAAGAGGTGGACGAGGGCAAGTACTGCGGCATGGTGATGCTGGACCTACAAAAGGCTTTCGACACTGTCAATCACCCCATTCTGATTGACAAGCTAAAAGCAATTGGTTTTGATAAACTATCGGTGAGCTGGATGCAATCCTACCTGGAGGGGAGAGAACAGATGGTGGAGGTAAACGGTACTCTGTCCCCCCCCTCCCAGTGAGCTGTGGTGTTCCACAAGGAAGCATATTAGGTCCGTTACTGTTCCTAATTTATGTAAATGACATGTCATCAGCATGTGACTGCAACTTGTTCCTGTTCGCGGACGACTCAGCCCTGCTGGTCTCTGACAGGAACAGGTTGCAGGTTGAAAAAACCCTCAGCTCCGAGCTCGGCAGAATCTGCACCTGGCTCGCCGATAATAAATTATCATTACACCTGGGTAAAACAGAGTCCATTCTCTTCGGTTCGAAACATAATCTCAGCAAATCCGACGACTTCTCAGTTGCAGTGGGCGACATTATTGTCACAAGTAAGAAGGAAATTACATACCTAGGATCTATTCTTGAGGCAAACCTCTCCTGTGACAAAATGGCATCCAATGTAATAAAAAAAGTCAATCAAAGAACTAGATTCCTATACCGGATCTCCTCTCTGGTAAACAAAAACACCCTGAAAACTCTGGCAGGAGCACTCATTCAAGGGTACTATGACTATGCTTGCACGTCATGGTACCATAGCACCTCCAAGGCGCTAAAAATAAAACTTCAAACATCGCAAAATAAACTGGTCAGACTACTGCTTGACCTTTCATCTAGAACCCACCTCACCTCTGCCCACTTTGACAACCTAGGATGGCTTAGAGTAGACGACAGAGTACAGCTACTTGCAATGGGCCTGGTCTACAAGATCCACTACACCTCTATGGTACCCATGTACATGTCAAAATTCTTCCCAAAGGTCAAATACCATTTGGAATTTCATGGAATACCATGATCATAACACCAGAGGGAGCTCCACAAATCATGTGAAACCCAGATTTGGCACAAAAAAGGGGGAATACACGTTTCGTAATTATGCCACATCAAGGTGGAACGCTCTTCCCACAACTGTAAAGGAAAGTAAAACTATACTTACCTTCAAAACCTCTCTTAAAGAGCACCTTCGGGGGAGAGCATTGCAAAACTGGCCCCGGTAATGGTACAAATCTCAACCTGTCGTTCAATGGACAGCTTCCCCCCCCCCCCATCTATGTATATACTCGCATTTTAGACTCTGTTACTAACTGTATATCTGTAGACTTGGTATGTCTTAAATGTCCGGTTAGGATGTATTAGAACGAAATCTAAAATGAAAATTGTAAACAAGCAATCTGTATGTAAATTGTAAATAAGCCATCTGTATGTCAAATATGTCTTATATGTCTTAAATGACATGATGAATTGGAAATGGGGGACCCTGATGTAAACAAGACGAAAGTCTTTCTCTGGTCTGCATCCCCTTAACAATTGTATGTTTTGAGCTGTACTGTACCCAATATACAAGCTGTTAATAAACTTTTCAATCAATCAATCAATCAATCAATCAGCCCCTCCTCCAACCCACACGAACGCGCACATGACCAATGAGGGCACGAGATCAGTTTGTGCACAGATGGAAGGCTGACAGGCAGGTAGGCCATCCAGTTACTTTAGCCGGGCCGGCTCAGATGATTGGTCGTGCTTCCAGAGATGACATTTTTTTATGGATTTGTTGTCAAAGCACTTCAGATATTCATTGCTATCGGGATGTTAAGAGCATTCCATGGAATATAACAACAAGTGTATCTCGAGCCGGTTTCTCAAACTTACCTACCCCAACTTTAAGCCAGAGGAAATATCAATTGAAGATTTTCTTTGCAATAATCAGAGTGGTACACTGCTTTTTACTGCATTTCGCCATTGAATGTGTGACTGTACTACATTTTGATGTTGTTGCTATGACAATAGCAGCAGTGGGGCAGTAATATGACGAATGAGTGAAAAAAAAACAGAGGAGGAGTCAGACAGAAAAACAAGCAGGAAAAAACAGAGTGTGTGTGTGTGTCTTTGAACTCTTATCTCCCGTCCGTGTGCCAGATGGTTCTGTGCACTGTGCTATTACATAATCAAAACAGTGAATCACATTTCCAAGCACACTGTGGGGGAAACACAGAGAAACACACAAACAGTCTAACACTGAAAGCCTGCAATGTGAAAACATTTCTGAACCAAATCAGCCAGGGACACACACACAATCCTGGAGCTCCAACACACTTCAGTTCACACACACACACACACACACACACACAGCATCATCTCACATGTGGTGTGCTTGAGGAGAAGTGTGACACACTCATGACAACAGAAACACCACAGGAACCACACATGCACCACACCAAAGCGTGTGTGTGTGACAGCAGACTCAGCAGCACAATGGTGACACACACACACACACACAACAAAGAGGGACCTCTCTCTGAATAGCACTATGAGACATGTCGCTGCTATTTCACAATATGCAGCCCCTCATTAAGGACACTTATTCTTTGTTATTACCTGAATCCATATTCATTACTTACAAACAACATAATAGAAATACTTTCATGTTCACTATCTGGCCCCGAAAGTCAACATATTTACATATACAGTCCACTACCAGTTATACATCTAGAAAACTAGGCTGTCTGAAAACTTTAGTTGGCTTTCAAATTGGGGACAATATCTCCTTTATTATGGTGTGTTAGATCAGTGGGAGTCACTGCCGGGAAACTATTCATTGAACTGCATTCTGCAGCATTTCTGTACATAGAACATCACATTACATGTATTTTCACTTTGCTGCAGTTTTTTTACTTATTTTTTTTACAGACAAATAAAAAGACATACTTGGAGATGTTCACATAACTGACCTGTTTACTTTTAGCTATGGTTTCATTCATAGCAACTTGCGTACACTTCAAATAGCCATCCCTAAGAGAGCAATTTAAACAAATAAACTATCTTATGAATGTTTTTGGACGAAATGAATTTAGTATCATTCAGGGAGTTTTATCGCTTTTAACATCCCAAAAATATAAAAGAAATGTCCATATTTTTCCCTTTCATAAGATGGAATGTGTTGGTGGACGGTGTGTGAATGAGGCTGTGCACACGGAGGTTATGGATTGACCAGTCAGCATCACAGTCTGAAACACTAACGAACTAAAGAGCAGTACTTACAGTACAGGAATGTGTCACTAAACAACATTATTCATAATAAAGACTTTGTGTCAATAATCCAAACAATGCCCTTCACAAGGAAGATGAAACATGAACAGAAACAGCTCTAGACAGAACAGCTGCTGCACACCACACAGCTGACACTCAGTGACCTCTAGACCAATGAAAGACCACACATATGTAACATCACAAAGTGGGGTCAGAGAAGAAATACTGTATATAGATGAAGAGGGGTGTGGTCATATGTAGGGCTGCAACAAACGACTCATTTCATAATTAATGAAACGATGAATCGACTATTCGGACTATTATGACTTGCACAATTTCTCAAACGCTCTGATTTAGCCATCAACTTTTAGATTTAGCTTGAGGTTGTTTTAGGCATGTGGAAACTAACAATGAAGACAATAAAGATGAATACGTGATTCAAAAATACATATATTATTAAATTAACAAATTGTGAACAAAATTAACATTGCTTTTTATTTAAATTAAATAAATAATATTTCACATCAAAAGAAACAACAGTGTTTTAACAAATCATATTAAATAATCTGATGACAGAACTGTAAACAGAATAGCTGAAACTTTAACAAAATAAAGAGTAACTCAGTTTCCTCTAATCATTAACCCATGTTTGTATCATTGTGTTAACTCCGTGTGTTGCTGACGTGGAAACGTTACTCTGGATGGGGCTACAGAGCTACTAAAGACAGAGGAACCCGGTGCATTCCTCCGTCTGGATGTGGAGCACTTCTGCTAAATGTTTAGACAAATTGCTCGTGTTACCGCCCTTACATGCTAAACTCTTATTGCACTTATGGCAACGAGCATTGTCCACATCGACACGGGTAAAGTTTAACCACACCTTGGAACGCTTCTCTCCGCCATCCCCGCCGTGTGTCGCTGCATGTAGCAGCTGCGTGTGTAAACTGGAGCTTAACGGCGTGTAAAACACACGTGATGACGTCACCAACGAATCGATGACTGAATTAGTTGGCAACTAATTTGGTCATCGATTTTAATCGATTAAGTCGATTAGTTGTTGCACCCCTAGTCATATGGCACTTTGTATTATTGTGTCCAGCTTATAAATAGAAGCAGAGGTCTTACCAGGGCAGGCCACTGTATGTGTTTGGCCTTGGGTCCCTGCAGGCCCCCTGCTCCGCTTCCTGCTCCCTCCTTCCTCTTGGCCCAGACCAGCTGGTGCTCCAGTAGAAACAGCTGGAAATCCTCATAGACCTTCACCCACTCTCTCTTCTCCCACTCCTGGTCATCAAACTCCACATAAACCTGCAGAGCAACACAAACACAGCTGTCATTTAACACATCACATACAGCTTGAAAGGAATATAACAATAACAATAAGAAGAATAGCATATTTAAATGTACATAAGAAACACATCTAAAACACATATTTGTAAACCTTGTTGTGTTTCATGTCAATCTAAAATTCATTTCATAAAATGATGTGCACATTGAAATGTCTCATCATTACAAGTGCAAATGATGTCCCTGTAGCAACAGCTGTCTTTAAAAGTCGGCAAATCCCCCATCATTTTATAAAACCGGAGAGTAGGAGGAGGAGAAGAAAAAGATGATTTAGGAGAATTCATTCAGAAGTATTCACACATAATGTACAGAAAAGGTTTGAGTGCATACAGAATAGTACAGAACAGTAAATCACAAGCATTTTTTTATATTATATATTTTATATTATTTGATCATATGAAAAACAGTTTGATCACAGTTGACAATAATGTACTCCTGTTGCATTGCTGAAAATCACAGGATATATATGCCAGTAACCAACCTTTAGTGTGTGTGTGTGTGTGTGTGTGTGTGTGTGTGTGTGTGTGTGTGTGTGTGTGTGTGTGTGTGTGTGTGTGTGTTGCATTTACATGTGTTCATCCCCTCATCTAATCTTTACTCCCTCCTCTGTTTTTCCCGTTCCTCCTCCTATATATCCCAGCCCCTCCCCCTCTCTTCCCTCCATAGGCAGGGAGAGATCAACGGGTGCATCTCTCCTCACTCAGCCTCCCACCCTCCCCCTCTCCCATAATGCACTACTGCAGTGAACTGAGTGATCACTCCCTGCCTGCATGCACAGCTCCTTCAGTCTTCCTCCTTTGTTTAGTGTTCCTGCGCTGCTGTGTGTAGTGCCATCATTACATCTGTCTGTTATTACCTCCATCTATCCTCCTGCCTCTACACCTCCACCTCCACGGATCTCTGTGCATTTCCTTTGTATGAGCAGCAGTCATTCCAGGGCACTGCCCCCCTGCTCACCTGATCTAATCTGTCCCATGCTCCACCGTCCATCCTTTCATCTCTAATGCATTCCAGACAACAAAGGTGACCCTCTATCTGTCATTGTCTCTACCTTTGCCCCCCTGCAGCCATCCACATTTGTCATTATTCTTTTTAATTAACAGCTTTTTCTGTCAACGTAATGACATTTGGGGACACTAGTGATTCTTTTCATTCTTGTTGTACCATGTATTTGTTGACACTTTCTGATATAGTTTTTAATCTTTTAGTCCCTAGATTGTCAAATACAAATGCCCAATAGCCCCTCCAAAGCTGAGGTGACTTTAACAGGTGTGCTGTAGAAAACATCAACATATTCAATACTAATGAAACCAATAAAGAAAGGGGGCCACACAGTTGTTGATTTCTTTCCCTTTAAAGACGAACTGATTATTCAACTATGTGTTTCAAAACCAATGTCAGTACACTAATGAATGATTATACACGGGAACTGATCAACTATGTGTTTCAAAACCAATGTCAGTACACTAATGAATGATTATACACGGGAACTGATCAACTATGTGTTTCAAAACCAATGTCAGTACACTAATGAATGATTATACACGGGAACTGATCAACTATGTGTTTCAAAACCAATGTCAGTACACTAATGAATGATTATACACAGGAACTGATCAACTATGTGTTTCAAAACCAATGTCAGTACACTAATGAATGATTATACACGGGAACTGATCAACTATGTGGACTGTCTGAAATGATTTTTGACAATATTTAAAGTAATATTTTAACACAAAAAAAAAAAACCTTACCAAAAGAAACCAGAAAAGGAAAAAGGAATGAGAGAGAAATATAAATTGAGCTGCTGATCAGGCAGCACAGTCCCTCTCTTGCCCCTTTCACACCAAGGCTTTTCCCGTTCTAGCTCCGTGCTAGAGCTTTTCCGGTTCTTCGGTTCAGCTCCCGCTCTTTTCACACCGCTCAGAGCCCGACTGGTGCTGCGTCATTGCGTCATCGTTTGCGTCATGACGTAACCGTTTGCGTGCCTGCTTCATAAAGCCAAACCGCACGGAAACCCCTCACAGCTCACAACAACAACAATGGCCGATTGTGCTCCAGCTTCCTCTGTACCTCTTCGGAAGACCAGATTCCCAGTAGGTAGCTGGTCTCTTCAGTGGACCACTGCTGCTTGTTAAGTTTCTTCATCGTTGTGTACAAGCTGGATAAAACTGGCTTTTTGTTGTTGTTCAGGAGTTGATCCCGCCTCGACATAAGCGTGACATATGCGGTGCTTTTGCTCTAGCCGGAAAACATTTTGGTGCTTGAAACTAACCGGATTCTGGAGCTAAGAGGCTGCGGTGTGAACAGGAAAACCCGGTGCTTTTCAAGCTCTAGCTCCGAACCGGCCCTGAAACACCGTTGGTGTGAATGAGGTAAGAGAGAGAAAAACACTCAACAGAGAGTGGAATGTTTGCACTACCTATCATAGTGAAACATTTGTTATACTTCATACTATCTTAGTATTAAGTATTATTGCTGAAATGGGCAAGTTTAAGGAAAGGTGCTTAAAGATTCCTGCCATACTCGTGTGTTAGTTATTATAAACTGAACACTTATTACTGCCACAGATAAACAGAAAGCTCATAAATAGACACCGGTGTATCTTCACATTTGCATGTAATGCCCGCCTGTCTGTCAGTGGGGGCCATTACAACTCAATTGGACACTGACTGTTCCCCGCTGGCCCGGGGCCAATAAGAGGCCATGTAGGAACAGGGAATTACAGGGCTGCACACAACTAACACAGAACTATTAGAGCAGCCGGTCTATCTGCACGATCTGCTGATGTCACTCTGTCAGGCACAAGAGGACAGACGCTGACAGGAAGAGTGATACAGTCCTGTTAAACCTGTTCTGTCAATCACTTTGTGTGCGTGTGTGTGTGTGTGTGTGTGTGTGTGTGTGTGTGTGTGTGTGTGTGTGTGTGTGTGTGTGTGTGTGTGTGTGTGTGTGTGTGTGTGTAGCATACTGGAGGAGCAGCAGCTGTATGACAAGTCGTGATCCTTTAAAGCCATCAATGCACAAACCCCCGCCTGAGTGATGTGCTGTGGATCTCTGATGGGTGAACACGGCACCACATACGCACTTTGAATGCATCACTCTGTGCTTCTCTGTCTTGGTTTCTGCTGAAGACTAAAGCAATGTGTCAGTACACTAATGAATGATTAGAAACGTGCACTGATAAACTATGTGGACTGTCTGAAATTATTTCACAACACAGACTAAAGCATCTGTACAGATTGTCATGTATTGCTCTGCATATAAACATCCATGATGAATTGAAGGCCATCCCTATAAACTCTATATCATAGATATATCATCATATGTAGAGTTATATATCTGTCCACCAGAGTGAGACCCATCTGCATGCACAGATTTCTATCAGCAATCACTTTAATAACCTGAACACGTCCAGAGCGAGGATGAAACTGTAGTCTGCACATGCACGCACGCACACACACACACACACACACAAAATACATCTAGTACACCGAGTATTCAGAATTCGGAAAAAACATACACGTGATAGGAGTGGGAAAACTCTGTTGCTATAGTAACGGGAGGCAGCAGTGAGCATTGGCCATGGACACACATACACACTGTACACACAGACATACACACGGCTGTGCATCAGTGGGCTTCTATCAGCCACAGTGGGGAGCAGAAAGAAGAGACAGATAGAACAAAGGAGAGCAGGTGCCACACTTGAAACAGTGTACAGCATGTGATATTATCCACAGCAGCTATCACTATCACTACAGGCTGTGTCACTCCTGAGGCTTGCTCACAGATAGGACACTGACCTAGAGAACCAGGAGAACCACTGCTGACCATTACGGCTGCACCATTTCATCAATTGCGATCAAGATATTGGCTTCCCAAAATTCTTAGTGCATGTTTCAAACGTGAATGACTCAGCTGAATATGAACTTAAGCACTTTCTAAAGTAACAGCCAGACAAATATTGCAATATTAGTTTGTTTCCAATATTATGGAGACCTAATTTGTTAACTAACAGGAATGTGGCTCAAAATGAGTAAATGATCGTGAACTGAATATTCATAAAAATAACGGTGATTATCATTTTGGTGTTAGTCGTGAATACTTATTACCATAGACCCTCTACCAAACTATACAGATGGTCATTGTGTGTGTGTGTGTGTGTGTGTGTGTGAGTGTGTTTATATGTGTGTGTGTGTGTGTGTGTGTGTGTGTGTGTGTGTGTGTGTGTGTGTGTGTGTGTGTGTGTGTGCGTGCGTTTTAGATTATTATTACTGATTGCAATAATTGGTATGAGTGTCACGATCTGTCTGTGTTTTGTCTTGTCTTTTTCTGTCTTTGGTTTCATGTTTTATTTTGAAAAGTCTTCACCCGCTGTCTTGCCTGTTGCTTTCTGTCTGTTTTCCCTCCTACCTGATTACCCGATTGTGTTCACCTGGTGCCCCTGTGTTTTCTCCTCCCCTGTATTTAAGTTCTGGTTTTTCTGTCTGTCATTGTTGGTTCATTGTTTGTCGTTGACTGTGTTCACGAGGTAGTGTTCTGTTTTGTTCCTTTTTTCCTGTTTATTCTGCATTTGGGTCCTGCCTGCTTCACTCACCCTAACAATGAGTTTATTTGTTTCCACTTTAAAATATAATAAACTGCAGTTGACATATAGTGTCATATATTCATTGTACTTAGTTTTTTTATGTTTCTTCTAGTGATGGCGAGATGAAGCCTGATGAAGCTTTGAAGCTTTCCAGCCAATGGGTTCGCAAAAGGGTTCATCTCATGAGGCTTCATCATGGGCTTCATTTGAACACAAACCCCCTGTTGGTCAAAGTGTGTTAAACAGGCAGATTTTACATCTCAACAGTGTGCTCTCTCATACCGAGTTCCCATTGAGTAAAGCCTTAGAATAACTCTGAACAATGAACATAAAATCATATTTTCATGTTAACAATATTGTTTTAAATTCCAGTTTAATGATTGTGATTGAAAAGCCTAAGGAGGCTGGTAAACATTGCAAAGAGGGATTTGTATTCCTTAATAATATTCGTAAACTTAACCATGTTGTAGCCTGAGAAAGGCTAAAGCATATCAAAGAATACATTCTACATTATCACATTTAGCTGTAGGTTTTATAGACAAACAAAAAGACGTATTGACCAGTCGTTGAACCAGGGACCCTGCGGTTGTAAGTCAACCGCTTTCCAGCTGAGCCACAGCACAAACGCTGAATCTACAGTGGGGCAAACAAGTATTTAGTCAGCCACCATTTGTGCAAGTTCTCCCACTTAAAATGAGAGAGGCCTGTAATTTTCATCCTAGGTACACTTCAACTATGAGAGACAGAATGGGGGGAAAGAATCCAGGAAATCACATTGTAGGATTTTTAATGAATTAATTGGTAAATTCCTCGGTAAAATAAGTATTTGGTCACCTACAAACAAACAAGATGTCTGGCTCTCACAGACCTGTAACTTCTTCTTTAAGAGCCTCCTCTGTCCTCCACTCGTTAACTGTATTAATGGCACCTGTTTGAACTCGTCATCAGTATAAAAGACACCTGTCCACAACCTCAAACAGTCACACTCCAAACTCCACTATGGCCAAGACCAAAGAGCTGTCAAAGGACACCAGAAACACAATTGTAGACCTGCACCAGGCTGGGAAGACTGAATCTGCAATAGGTAAGCAGCTTGGTGTGAAGAAATCAACTGTGGGAGCAATTATTAGAAAATGGAAGACATACAAGACCACTGATAATATCCCTCGATCTGGGGCTCCACGCAAGATCTCACCCCGTGGGGTCAAAATGATCACAAGAACGGTGAGCAAAAATCCCAGAACCACACGGGGGGGCCTATCAATGACCTGCAGAGAGCTGGGACCAAAGTAACAAAGGCTACCATCAGTAACACACTACGCCAGGGACTCAAATCCTGCAGTGCCAGACGTGTCCCCCTGCTCAAGCCAGTACATGTCCAGGCCCGTCTGAAGTTTGCTAGAGAGCATTTAGATGATCCAGAAGAGGATTGGGAGAATGTCATATGGTCAGATGAAACCAAAATAGAACTTTTTGGTAAAAACTCAACTAGACGTGTTTGGAGGAGAAAGAATGCTGAGTTGCATCCAAAGAACACCATACCTACTGTGAAACATGGGGGAGGAAACATCATGCTTTGGGGCTGTTTTTCTGCAAAGGGACCAGGACGACTGATCCGTGTAAAGGAAAGAATGAATGGGGCCATGTATCGTGAGATTTTGAGTGACAACCTCCTTCCATCAGCAAGGGCATTGAAGATGAAACGTGGCTGGGTCTTTCAGCATGACAATGATCCCAAACACACCGCCCGGGCAACGAAGGAGTGGCTTCGTAAGAAGCATTTCAAGGTCCTGGAGTGGCCTAGCCAGTCTCCAGATCTCAACCCCATAGAAAATCTTTGGAGGGAGTTGAAAGTCTGTGTTGCCCAGCAACAGCCCCAAAACATCACTGCTCTAGAGGAGATCTGCATGGAGGAATGGGCCAAAATACCAGCAACAGTGTGTGAAAACCTTGTGAAGACTTACAGAAAACGTTTGACCTCTGTCATTGCCAACAAAGGGTATATAACAAAGTATTGAGATGAACTTTTGTTATTGACCAAATACTTATTTTCCACCATAATTTGCAAATAAATTCTTTAAAAATCAGACAATGTGATTTTCTGGATTTTTTTTTTTTTTCTTTTCTCATTTTGTCTCTCATAGTTGAGGTATACCAAGGATGACAATTACAGGCCTTACAGGAGAACTTGCACAATTGGTGGCTGACTAAATACTTGTTTGCCCCATTGTATATGAATAAACGTCTAGATATTATTTATTCCTGTATTTATTTACTCGTCCATTTATTTATGCTTTTATTTATGTATACTTATGACATGTTCCGACCTCTATATAAGTGAGGGTCTGAGCTCTCTTAATTCCATCGTGTCACCGGGCCCGGGTACAGGAGGCGTAATATGGTTCTTATTATACATCCATGGGTATTATGAGCGGTGGTTCAACCGATCTGAAGCACTTTCTGAAGCAGTCACGTGGTATCGACAGGCAGCGAGGCTTCGTTTGTCATCGGTGACGTCACTGGCCCAAAACGATACAAGCCTCGATACAAGCTTCACAAAAAGCTTCAGGGATTACTCGACACACGCTCCGAAGCCTCGGCGCAATACGTAACATCACTAATTTCTTCTCTATATTTGTATTTGGTGTAAATGTTTGTCTTTACTCTTTTTTAATGATAAATAGTTGACGTTTGTTATATATTTTTTTTATAATAAGTATATGTTTGAATTATTTTCCTGGTTTTCCTATGTTTTTTATGTTTGTACCACCAATACACCAAAGCAAAATGTTTGAACATACCGGCAATAAACTCAATTCAGATTCTGATCACACTCAGTTAAATAAGAGAGAGCTGCAGTGGGAAGTCTGGAGCTGAGAGGCTGCTGTTTGCACAGTTAAAGGTTGAAGAACAGCTGATGGACAGCCAGAGGAATGAGGAGACATCAGTGAGGTGTGTGTGTGTGTGTGTGTGTGTGGTGTGTGTGTGTGTGTGTGTGTGTGTGTGTGTGTGTGTGTGTGTGTGTGTGTGTGTGTGTGTGTGTGTGTGTGTGTGTGTGTGTGTGTGTGTGTGTGTGTGTGTGTGTGTGTGTGTGGTCACATTCATGTGTGCATATATCCAAGCGTCTCTATGATTGTTTTTGGTGTACAGTACATGAATGTGTGAATGTGTGTTTAGTGGTGCAGCCGTGTATAATCTGCCCATCACTAACGGCTGCCGCGCTGCTGTCTGGTTGGCTGAACTGGAAGCCACTGGCAGCCAATGAGCAGAGGGCATGAACGCTAACCACCAATGCAGATAGAGCAGCGAATATGCCTTTTTAAATAGTGCGCCAGAGGAAGAGAACATGCATACTGAGAGAGAACATATAGAACACAGAGCAGGACCAGTTGTTCTGTGACTGTCTGACCTTGAGGGAAATCAGAGATAACAATAATGTGAAGACACGGACAAAACAAGTATTCATTGTACTACTAATATCTGTGTCTTTACTTTCATTTTTCAGGAATGAAGTTATGTGTGTGTCCGGATCTGTCCATCAGTCCCTCAGCCCCGGCCTTGCACTGCTGTAAATCATGTGCACACACACTAACACACACAGAGTAAGCTCTATCCTGCTCTAAGCTCTAATCTGATTTATTGAGTTTGACTGCACAGAAAACATGTAGACTAGCCAGGCTAAAAAGACTCCTCTATCCCTTTTACACCCCCCCCCCCCCCCCTACCCTTCGGCCTCGCACACACAGAAACACACACACACACACACAAAATGTCAACGAGTGGAGATATTTGAACCCAAGCCTTTCCCGCACTATTTTCAGAAACAGGCTGCGGTGCTGCAGGATATGTTACATCAGAGTCTCTGCAGACTCCTAATGTGAAGGGCCTGTGCATTTGCCATGAAAGGGATTCTTGTCCATGCTCAGGGCCTTATACTGATAGTGAATAGAATGTTGCTTTGCTTGTACAGTCAAAGTAAATGAATATACTAAAGGAACACATCTGGCCAACATAAGCAGTACACTAAAGCAGAAGACATTTTCCTGAACCCAACTGAGTGTGTCTTTATATTAATTTTGGTTGGGTAAATCCCCACAGTTCTGCTATCAGCCCTGTTTTTATTTTTAATAAAAGATACTGCAACTCAATGAGGATTATGTTTTGAAGGGCAGGACTTAACATGAAAGAAATATATTAGGCTATAGCCCGTTCAAATGAATCAATATGTATTCCTTTCAAAAAAACATATAATAGTACTTATTGGTTTAACAGCAGTAAAAGGAATAAAACAGCAACATATAAGCATAACTCAAGCCTACTTCATTGATGCAGCAGATTTGTACATAGTTTCAGGAGCAGACATATTTCCCTGACTATTGGAACTAACAGGAATGTGGCTCAAAATGAGTAAATTATCGTGAACTGAATATCCATAAAAATAACGGTGATTATCATTTTGGTGTTAGTCGTGAATACTTATTGACCATAGTCCCTCTACCAAACTATGCAGATGGTCAGTGTGTGTGTGTGTATGGGGGTTACACACAACCAATCATTTGAACCATGTGACGTGTCCTGCCTCCATAACCCCCAGGAGAGAGCACATTAATAACAGAGAGCCTGTGTTACAAACCGGAGGACTGGAGCTTGTTTACCCGTCAGGAAAAGCCATTTGTTGTATTATGAGGAATGGGTTAGCATGTCTTGCACACTGCTTTGACTGTTCTTGTTAAACCTGTGGGGCATGTAAGCAATAACCCAAGTGTACTTATTACAAAAAATACAAAATGTGTGAATGCCATCATAGTTTTGATTCCAGGCGACTTTCCTCCTGCCTTAAACTGCATATACAGAAGTGGAACAGCAACAAGTCCACTGTGTATCATTTGGTTTGTATAAAGCAGACACACAGAGAAGAGGAAAACAAAAAGAGAAGGAGAGGGGATAAGAAGAAGATGACTGAAGACAATAAGCACCGAGAACTCATTATGTCATGAAAGATAAATAACGTTGAAAATGGAATAGATGAGGGATAACATGTGAAAAAGGAGTGAAAAATAAGAAACTTAAGAAGATATGAAAAGAAAAAACGTTAAGAAGGAAAGTGGTGTGTGCAGGTTGTACACGGACACAAGACGACAAGAACATCCAGGACAAAAGGAAGGAAATGAAAGTGATTATTACAAGAAGACCATTTCATCATTATATGAATGTTTGAAAAAAGGAAGAGAAAAAAGCAAAGAAGATGAATCTGATCTGTGTGCAATGAATGAATCAGGTTTATCTGAATAGCAATTGAGACGGAGAAGGATGAATGGCGTCGGGGAGGACACAGACGGAGAGACAAGGAAGAGAGGAGAGGGAAATGATGTAGAGGAAAACATGGCCAGTGACGGCACAAAGGAGAAGAGATGATGACACAGATCTAAAGGACATAAAAGGAGGAGAGGGGGGGAATGTGATATCAAGAACAAAGAGGTAATAGATAGGAGCTTTATCTGTACGCAGTGATGGGGAAGAACATGTTAAGTACAACTAAAGGCAATAAGGACTAGAGCACTTGCAATCATTATTATAAGCCATAATATTATTATGTGCAATACATCATTCTTATAATATCTGAAACCTTGATATGTTCCACTTCCCATAGGCGTTTTAATGCTGCTACTCATTATTAGCCATGAATGAGTACCTATCTGTCTTTATTTGATGATTTAACTTTGCTTTTTCTCTACATTTAACATGTTATATACTCTATTTTCAGACTTTTCTTTACCCGCTATGTGACTTTTGCTGTAATGCTGTAAATGACCCTGCTGTGGGTCTAATAAAGGAATTGTGATTTTGACTCTGATTAGATTCTTGAGTTATGGGCAAAATCCTGTTTTGTGAGGTCATAGTGACCTTGTCCTTGACCATTCAAATGTTATATGTCTTTCCTTGAGTCTTTGTGGATGTGTCAAATATGAAGACATTCACTCAAGGTGTTGATGCGATATCACGTCTACGAGATTGGGACGGATGGACCGACGGACAAACCACAAACACAGCTCAGCCTCGTCTGTCTCCGGCGAGCGGCACAGAGAGAGGAGGACGAGAGGAGCACAAAGAGAAGAGAGGCTGCCTGGAGACTGAGCGGCACGCAGGTTGACAACGGCGTAACCAAGGCTCCCTGTTCCTGACAATGGAGCAAATGATGCTGCTGCTGTTTTCTACTGCAACAGAATATCAATCAGCAGAAGACAGAGAGAGGGAGGGCCAGAGACACAGACTTTGATAGAGAGATGGTCCCCAAGAGGGACGTTAATATATAAAGCAGCTTCTGAGGCGCTGGCTGGCTCCCCTTCAATTATCAACAAGCAAGACGCAGTCAGACAGAGGGAGAACTCAGGTAGGGCTGCTTTGGGCAAAGACACGTTTAATGTCTCCAAATACAAATCATAGTGTGTGTCTATGTGTGTCTATGTGTGTGTTTGTACACGTAAGGTTTCTACTGAAATTGCTAAGGCGCTTCAATGAGAATACATGCAGATGACTAAGGACACAAGGAGATGCAGAGAGAAAGAATGATCTTAGAATCTAGGATATTTATAAATGATGAGATTGAAAATAATTGGGCCATAGCTGTGGATACATCCTACATCCAGCCTCATTTTCATTTGTTGGTACCTTGTCTGCATGTAATTGGCTCAGCAGACTCACGTTTCAGCTGTTCTCTTGTTTTAGTGACAGCTTCATTCCTTTGAGCACTTTAACTGTTACCTCACCTGTTTTCAGCACTTCATACAAACTGGATATTCCACACTGTGCTAAATATGCATATCAAATGTATTCAACACATCAACATCGACTGACAGTTTCACCACTTTCAACTGTTGCTCTTCAGCTGATCATTGGACTGCTCTCAGTCAACCCTGTCTCCTAAAAATTACGTTCCCACAGAACTAAACTGCATTCTCAATTACGTTTAGCTAGAAACGTATTTTCTTCCACGTTACGTTTGTTATGAACGTATCTTAAATACGTTTATTTTCTACCTATCTTTGCCATTTATTGTCTTGCTTATAACAATGATAATAGTCATTTATAAATATCATTTTAGAGCACACATTTGAAATCGACAATCGGGCTCCATATATGGTTAAATTAAAATCAGTAGGCGAGACTGTAATTTCTCCAGCTGTTACTCTCATGAGCGAGGCAGAAAATAATAGTTTTAACATGCCAAAAAGCTGCTGTGTCGTTTATTGCACCTCAAACATTAAAACAAATCCAGAGTTACGTGTTTCTGTACTTCCTCGAAGAAGAAAGGACAGTAACAGAAGAGCTCTGTGGCTTCAGGCTTGATCGCCTTTCAAATGACAGCGTTGGTTTCCCCAAAAGTGGGCGGGGCTGTAAAGTGACGTAGATTTTACTCTCATCTATTATTCAAAACCATTCTATTTATTCTAACGTAAATTACATGTGGGAACGTGATTTTTAGGAGACAGGGTTGTCTCAGTGCATGCATAGGACTGTCAATGCAACTGCTTCCATGCAAACACAACTATCTATGGCTTTCACTTCAACTGAAAACTTGTAAAACTGACTATTCAACTTTGCACCTTAAAAGCACACACAGTTGTTTCACAAAAAAAAGCCATTCTTGGTTCAAAATTGTTATATCTAATGTTCTGTCAGCCAGTTGCGTAATATCATACCCAAACCACCCCACTTCCCTATAATATACTTCCCCATGTATTCAGGATTTCTGTAAACTAAAACTACCATTACAAGGAAATGAAAAACTCCAGCATGTCACATTTCCATACAACACATTAGCGGAATCATTTCTTCCCTCTATCCTATACTTCATTCTGCTACACATTCATTCAAATGTAATGTTTAGAGTTGCTAATGTCCCACAATCAACATATAATGATGAAAAACACTGAGAGGATCAAAGTATCAACAAGGAGTCAAAGAACACATTAGAAATGTTGATCTAACAAACACACCAGGACAAGAACATATTCCTGTTCATGTTAAAGAGGATCTATTGTGCTTTCCTTTTCCAATGCATGTAAAGGCTAACATCCCTGTGTTCCCTCAGGCTCTGGTTTCAGACAGAGGGTGAAAAGAGGTGCTGCAGCACAGGCAGTGTGAGAAAAATACAGAGCTTTTTGAATCTCTCTCTCTCTCTCTCTCTCTCTCTCTCTCTCAGGCCCACATGGGAACCAGAGCAGACACAAGATAGCAGGCGCGATAGAGAGTCTACAGACAGCACAGAGAATGCTTATGTGTAAGCAGTGGCGACGGGTCATTAGGGGCAGGTGGGGCACAGCCCCACCTAGTGTCAGGAGAAAGTATTAAAAAAATGATTTAAAAAAAAATGCAATAAGAAAATATATAAAATATATTTTAAGATCATGTTTAATCATCTGATTCGTCTGTACATTGCTGTTTTAGTCTGTGTTCTTCTATTTAGTGTCTACAGTGTGTGCCTATTGAGCTGTTTAGAGCCATGTGGGACAAAACCCGATCATGCCCCTCCCTCTCACTGTCTAAGTGAACGGTGACTGTAAAAACTACACTGCGCATGCTCAGAGTATTGTCCTATTTAATGTGTGTGGCAAAATAATAATGACCATATAGAGCTGCCATCCCCACCATACGTCATCTCACATCATTCAGAGCTGATTGGCTGTAAGTACGTGTGCCGCGAAAAGTGTGGTGTGTGAAGAGAAAGAGAGAGACGCGTCCTAAAACCAGGAAGTAAGCTGCGCATGGCTTCCCTCCACAAAAAAGCAATGGGATTTCTCCATAGGATTTTAGAAAATAGCTCCAAATAAGATCTGTGGGAAACGTACCTGTTACACGTTTTGTTCAGCCGGATAATATCCACATGTCTACCCTACTTTTATAATTTTTGAATCATAAATCTATCCATTAGATTTATGATAGACTTTTGAAACTACAAGAAGATAAGGAGGACTTTTACAAAAAAGTAATAGAGAATTTTGTCCAGAAGGATAGGCAAATGGACTTCATCTTCAAGTCAAGGTAAGACCGCAATTTTATTGAAAATGGGATCTTACTAAGAGAGAACAATTCAATATTTAAATGATACAATTACATTTGTTGGGTATCCTTTTGTTGAACTGTCTGTTTAAAATTAATCGAAGCATCAGACAAAAAAAGCTTTTGAAAATATTATATTTTGATTTATGTCAAAATATAATATTTGTAAACCTGAAGAGTCAGTGCCAGTGCCTCACCAGCCATGAACCTCACTGCACTGCTTATATATAGACATCTAATGGCGTGTTTCCACTGCAGCGGGTAGCTCGCTTTAAGCGTGCCGAGCCGTGCGGGGCCCGTTTTTGGTTGCGTTTCCACTTGGCCTAGTTTTGGCCCGGGGCTACTTTTTCACCTTTTTTCTGGCCCGACTAAATCGTGGTTCTAGGGCCAGGAACAACCAGGCTGAGTCGGGCTGAGTATGCTAAACTAGAGAGAGAATCGCTGGCAAGGGGGCTACAACTACAACAAGATGAACATATTTGACCGTGAATTAATTGTAATACACGTTTCAAAATGATGCCGAAGTAACAACATACTGATACCGGTTAGTAAAAACCATGAATTAATGCTTTGACAAGTCTGCAGACAGACGGCAGGCGAAAAACCCTTTTAAAATGCGTGTTTTCTAAATGTAGCTTGGCTAAGCTAACGTTATATATGCTCCGACCGTCCACACTCACAACAACGGCCTATACAGACATAAATAAACCAGCGACTGTATTCGCCATGACACAGGCAGTCTGTGGTTTGTACTTGTTTAACTTTTGTCTAGTTTCTGAACAGATATGAAGAGCTGTGAGCTCTGAGTGCTAAGAGCTAACGGCTGTGTTGTTTTTCTGGGGCTCTCATTGAAGATGACGTCACGGCTCCGCCTACACTGCGTTACTATAGTAACTGCCCCAGTTCCTAAACTGTAATGGAAACGCAGCATTAAAGTGAGCCGGGCCTAATAAGGCCTAACCAAACCGAGCGAGGCCGAGCAAGGCCGAGCGAGGCCTGCAGTGGAAACGCGCCATAAGTTTATTGTGCCCCACCATTTTTGTACATATAAAAACGCTACTGTGTGTAAGTAGGTAAAGAAGGAAAGACAAAAGTTGGCAGACAGAAAGAGAGATACACAGAGGAAAGGAACGAGAGCCAGGGAGAGAGAGAGAGGCAAAGTAAACAGCCTTGAGCGGATTGATGTGACCCAGCTTCCCCGCTCCTTTCTTCCTCCTTCATCTCCTCCATACCAAGGATGTGTGGGCCCAGGAGAGAGGAGGGGGAGGCAGAGAAAGAGAGGGAAGAAAAGGCACATCCAAAAATAGCACTGTGTTGTAAAAAATACTAAGTCAAACACTTCCTTCTGAACCGCTGCTTTCCACCTGAATGGCTTCATCTTTAATGCACTTCCACTTCTTCTTAAGATCTCCTTTGAATCCGTACTGCAGTCTGCCCAATGCAGATCCTTTTACCACTGGTAAATATTTTTTCCACAATAGGTTAGTGTTAGTGAAGGAACATGCAATCCAACATAGTGGACAACAATGGAGCTCAATGGCTGTGAGACAATGAAATGAAGGTTGGTTCGGCTCTGCACATGGGTTTTGTTGACAGTAAGTTACATATATTATATCACAGGCCCTATAATTAGCAAAGACCTTTTTAAAGAACAAAGAATAAAGGTTATGGAGAGCAGCCTGCAGTCTTTCCACTGACTTACAGACTTAGACTGCAGACCAATCCAATTTGTTTCACGGGTCCAGCCGTCTGTCCATCATTTGTAAGTCCGATCTTATTGGTTTGTAGACAATATATACCAGGTGATCAGCTCTGTCTGCTATAGAAACTAAAGAGTGAAACATCACTAACAGCCGCTTTGACACTGCTCTGGATGGAACATTACTTTTGTTTGTTGTGTTGTCGGTGAGGTACACATTTTTAGTTTTCATTTACAGTAGCAATAGACTGTTCTTTGTTATTGCAAATCAGATTTCAGAACAGCGACCTGATAACCCCTTCTCATCACTTTAGATATTCTACAACAGAAACATTTGATTCATCAGACATCAAATGAATTCATGTTTCTGATCATCCATCAATATGTGTCATGACATCTGTGCTTGTCCTTCCTCTTTTAGAAAACTGAAAATCAAATGTTCTTGTTTCTAAAAAAAACATAACAATCTAGGAACTCAAGATGAGCATTAATTGGAGATTTCTGAATTGATATGAGATGCCAGTTAGAACAGCATCAGTCAGATTGGAATCTAAACAAACAACATTTAATCATGTTGCAGTGATGATCCAATCCCTTTCAAGAGCCTGTATCAACTCTTGGGTAAAATATGAATACAGTAGAGATTACAGCATCCGACATCTCATAGAAACCAAAAGAGACAAAGTGTTGAATATTCAGCAGAAGGCTCTCTCACTCCATCTCTCCTGATAATACCGCTATAATAATAGCTGAGTTGCATCGAGACAATCGTTTGGTGGAATCTAGGGCAGAGGCAGTATGGGAAAATCCCTCCTGTCTTCTCAAGCCTGCACGCCTGCCTGCGGACTGAGCACGCACGGTTTGGCATTCAATCCGTCCTGTGCAGGGAGAAGAACCAACAGAGGACTCATTCTCAGAGTGAGTACAGCTGGAAGTGACAAAATCTCTTATTACAGTTTCCATGCAGAAACTCTAATGGCGCATTTCTACTCCAGCGCGGAGCGCGGTTTAAGCATGCCGTTTTTGGTTGCGTTTCCACTAGGCCAGGGGTCGGCAACCCGCAGCTCTCGAGCCGCATGCGGCCCTTTAAGCCCTCTGCTCTGGCTCCCTTGAGCTTAGACAAAAATAAGAAGTAAATAAAATAAAAGTATTTGTAGGACTATTTATATTTTGTTGCATGGTTGAAAATGTTTCGTATCTTGTATTTTGAGGTGATACTGTGACACATAAATAAAAAACAAAACGGTTTTAATGAGGACAGGTCAACTCAAATATGCATCACATCTTGCTACGGTCCCGCGCTAGCGCCTTTTCTTGCAGGTGAATAACCTGACCCCCGGCTCGATGAGCGAACTATGGATAAATCAAAGAAAAGTACCGGAGGAACACAGAGGGTTTAATTCTGCGTGGATAGAGTTATCTGCTTTCACAGCAAACGATGCTGGTTTACCGGTATGTCTGATACAGTATGTAGAGAGAAGTTGTCAAAGGTGCTGCAGCCTTTACGTATCGAGGAACAACAAGGGAGAGGAAGACAGCTGACGATCTTCAGTCATAATTCAATGGGGTATGTAATTTATTTCAGAAAACACTTTTTGTTATATTCCATGGAATGCTCTTAACGTCCCGATAGCAATGGATATATGAAATGCTTTGACAATAAATACATTAAAAAAATTATCTGTGGAAGCCGTAGCGCTGTAAAAAGCACGACCAATCATCTGAGCCGGCCCGGCTAAAATAACTGGATGGCCTACTTGCCTGTCAGCCTTCCATCTGTGCACAAACTTATCTCGTGCCCTCATTGGTCATGTGCGCGTTCGTGTGTGTTGGAGGAGGGGGAAGTCTGAAGGAAGAGGCAGATTTTTTCCGGTTGTGTATTTTCAAATTCTAGCGCACTCGAGCTGGTTTCTCCATTCTTACCTACCCTTTAACTCTTTTTAGGGTGCAGCTATATGTTTTATTTATTTCAAAGTGGGCCCATTTTAATTAGGGCCCGAGCACGGAGCGCTAGGACCCAACGGCATACTCTGGGGATGAGTATGAACTTATATATATATATATATATATATATTTAAAGTGTCACAACGAATGACAAATGTGGGCGTGGCCTGTACTTTTTTTTTATGACGATGTGCTAAAATGTGCTTCGGAACGCAAAACTTGGGACACGCATCACAGCCCATCACCTTTTCGAGAATGTAAAAAAAAAAACGTAATTTTTCCAAAAAACTGCTCACTAGCTCACTGCTCACTGAGCTCACTGCTCACTATTGTGTGGTAATTTCTCAGAACTTCACGAATTTTGGCACAGACATTCCTCCTAGAATTGCGGACATATTTGTCGTTGGCTTCCATTAGCCCCGCCCCCCAAGAAGTCGGCCATTTTGAAAAATGTGCGTTTTCCAGCCATTTTAAGCACATTCTTGCGAACTCCTCCTAGGTGAATGATCGGAAAAATTCCAATCCAGGACACGTTCAGCCCCTATCCAATATGATGCTACATTGAGAAGAACATTTTTGATAGCTCAATCGTGGAGGTCGTAAGCTAACAGCGAATACACCATTTTTGACGATTTACATGTCGCAAATTACTCCAAACTACTCAGATATAGTTATTCCGATATTCACGAAACGCTGTATACATATTGCTATTATAATTGCACACATATTTCAAATTGCCTTCCATTAGCCCCGCCCCCCAGAAAGTCGGCAATTTTGAAAGATGTGCGTTTTTCAGCCATTTTAAGCACATTCTTGCGAACTCCTCCTAGGGGAATGATCGAAAAAAGTCCAATCCAGGACAAGTTCAGCCCATATCCAATGTGATGCTAAATTGCGAAGAAAATAGTTGATAGCTGAATCGGGGAGGTCGTAAGCTAACAGCGAATACACAATTTTTGACGATTTACATGCCACAAATTACTCCAAAGTACTCGCATAAAGGTTTTCCAATATTCACGAAACGCGGTATACACATTGCTCTTATGAATCTGGAAATATTTCAAATTGCCTTCCATTAGCCCCGCCCCCCAAAAACAACAAATATGTGCGTTTTTCATGCATTTTAAGCACATTTTTGCATACTCCTCCTAGGGAAATGTTCGTAAAAATTCCAATCCAGGACAAGTTAAGCGCATATCCAATGTCATGCTACATTGAGAAGGAACAGTCCTTTGCTCAAACGGGGAGCTCGTAGGCTAACGGAGAATATACAATTGTTGACCATTTATATGTCAGATAACCTACTGACACCTACCTGTCTGCCTGCCACATCAACTCTCTCACACACACACACACACACAAACACACACACGCACCTGCTGTTAGTCCAACAACGCCCTTTGCTGGCGGCATATTCATTACAACAGACACTCCCTAACCCTAACCCTAACCCTACTGTTTATTTGTAGATATTTCCTAAAGCCTACAAATAAAGTGTGACATGTAGGCCTGTTACATATATTATTGAGCGATATATATTATACACACTGTTCTGTTTCTGCACTGACCTCAGCAGCTGTTCTCACTGTAAACATTGCGTCACAGTGAAAGCAGTTGTATTAAAAAAATACATAGCCTAACATCCAGGGGAGATGTGATTAGTGAGTAAACAAACAGTAAAGGGCAGAAAGTCTGATGCACATTTGATCATCTCAAATAACTTATAATCACAACGGGAACAGTTTGCAGAGCTGTGCTTTGTTGACATAAGTCCAGCCATGCGTCACACCTCTTTTAAACATCACTGTTGGCTGAAATCGTCTCCGGAGAATACTTCAGTGTACCCTCGGTTATAGCTCCTCTAGAGACACTCCTCTCTCCGCTCTCCTCTCTCCTCTCTCCTCTGCATCAGTGGACCCTCGGTTATAGCTCCTCCAAAGACACTCCTCTCTCCTCTAAATCAGTGTATCCTCGGTTACGGCTCCTCCAGACAGCCTCCTCAATAATCGAACCTCGACGAGCCTTTAGAGAAATGTGTTTTCTTTCGAGACATCCGACATCCATTTCCGGGTCGCTGCCGGATGACCTGGGAGTCTGGGACGCGAAAATTATAGAAATGACAAACGGCTCATTTCCGAGGACAAGCTTGATGCCGGGACGACCGACCGACCGACCGACCGGCCGCCCTCCCCGACAGGCGCACGAACGTGAGGGCCCGCTCATCACTGCGCGCACATGTGCGACCGCAGTTTTAATTATATATTGTTTCCTTCAAATGTGCAGAGGACTCCCCAAATGCTGTGTTTAATTTATTTTAAAGTAGGGCTGTGTATTATTTTTAATTCTTCTTATAGGAGTTCTTTGTTTCTTATTAGAGGTTAACAGTTTTATATAATGTAATAAATAGCCTAATAAATGCCAAAAAACTGTAGTTTTTGTCTGACATAACAATAAATACAACTTTATAAGCTATCAAGCTATGAAATGTGTCCAGACACATTTTTTTTCGGGAAGAAGGAGCAAAATGGCTCTTTTGATCAAAAAGGTTGCAGACCCCTGCACTAGGCGTAGTACCGGCTAGCGCAGACATGGGCAAACTAAGGCCCGCGGGCCATATACGGCCCGTTGGGCTTTTGAATCCGGCCCGCCGAATATTGGTCCAAAATTGTCCAAATTATAATAAAGACCGCATTCATTTTGCCTTTTTCCTGCAATACACGGCATTTCAGTTGATCCCACTAGATGGCACACTCTAGACACAATTTACCTTTGCTGGCCGGCAAAATCGGCGAATACAATTTGTAACCATAGACTGTATATATAAATGGACGTAGTGTCCGTGACGTCACCCATAGGATTCTGCAGAGTTGCCGTGTAGCCCTTAGTAGGCAGAGTCGGACACTAACGGCTTGACAGCAACGTCAGAGTCTAATCCCGCCTGCTCCAAATAAGGGCAAAGAGGCGGAGCCGAGGCGGGACCTGCTGCCTCCGAACTGGAAGTAAACAGAGCTAGCTCAGGCTAAGAAGCTAAGCTAACATGAAATATATGCATACCAAGTTACTGCTAACAGTGTAGTTCCCCTTTATAAACGTTACATTCATAACCAAATGAGACAATCTGCAAGAGAATTTTGATGTTTTGATGGACGGTTCTAGTGACCTGTAGCTGTGGGTTTGGGTGGGAGAGTGTTGTCTGGTTGGTTGGGGCTGGAAGAGGGAGGTTCCTGGAGAGAAAGACGCGGGAAGTTAGGGGATAGCTAGCGGGAGACGTGACGGAGAGTAAGGCCGTGGCCGTGTCTCAATTCAGGGGCTGCACCCTTCGGAGTACGCAGCCTACGCGGGCGGTCCACGGAGAACCCAGCCCACGTAGACCGGGTAGGCTGGACCGAGCAGCCTACGAAATGAGACGGTCTAGCTTACGGAGGGCTTCGTATTTACGTCACGTGATACGCGCTGTTCGGTTGCACTGCTCCAGCAGCCTGCTAGCAAATTAGCTTACAAGCTAACTCAGCTGAAAAGGATCCAGAAACTTTACTTTCACATTTTTTGGAGATCACAGTCGGCGATGAATTAAAGAGGACCATGGCCAGGTAAATAAGATGAAGCTGTTCCTTTAGCCTAAGGTGACCAGATTTTCAAAATTAAAACCGGGGACATTTTGAGTTTTGCGGTCAATATATCATTAACATATCCAATTTTCTTTACTGCTAAAGAAAAAGGGGGGAAAATTCTGGTTCAATGTAATTCGAACATTTTAACTGCTGTAATAAACTGATGTGTAGGCCTACTAACTAATTACTATAAATAGTAACTAACTAACTAATTAATGAAATGTAAGTGAAGTTAGAGTAAAGTATTAACTCACTTATTGAGTGTTCCATAGTTAATAACAAAACATTTTCAAACTACATAGGTTATAGCCTCAAGTTTATTTGATAATTAACATATGTACAAGATATAGAGACAACAGACAAGTAACACTAGCAGAATGACATACTATCAAAGACACTTCAACAGAGAGACACAACTGTCAGACACACTGGGACAAAGAGATCAAACTGTTTGTTGAATTGTTGGATAACCACCAGGACCTCAGCTGCAATTTCCTCTGCTGTTTCTCCTTTGAGTTCAACAAAATCGAGTAGTTTTGTTTTCACTGATGTGCTATCATTTATCTTACAACATCTTACTAATATTGGCAGCAGCTTGACATGTCCATGATTGGATGCATCTATGGACAGAGACACAAATTCCACCTGGTCGGTCCTGTGTTACCAAGGTAGTTGCCCATGGTGCTAACACGTCACTCACTATGGCATCACATTTAGTCCTAGCACATCTACATTTAGATTCATAAAGCTTCCTTGTCAGTTGTGCTGTGCAATCCATAGATCTGAAACTATGATTGTGTCTCAAAGTGTGGTATGCAAAGACACCTTCCTGCACAGCTAGATCGTATTCTTCCTGGGAAGGGTCTACCTTCTTGAAGAATGTGGTGACAGAGGGCCCACCAGCACGGGCAATGAGAGAGGCTTTATGCTTTTTTGTCTGTTGATGTTCTGTTACTGCTGTTCTTCATCCACTGGCAACTGAACATTTTGAATTACGAATGGTACAGTAACCATCGTATCATCTTGACCACCTGGGCGTATGAAGGAACATTCTTTCATCATATTGTCATTTAAGTGACATTTTCGTTTCTTAGAAAGAGCCATTGCACATGTTCTTCTGCCCTTTGTCACTATCCTTGTATACTCTTCGTACTCTGTTCACTTTTTCTTCCTTTCCTTCTCTTTCTCACTATTGTACAATCTCTTTGCCTCTTCATCTTTATTCCGGTTGTTCCTTCTCATTCTGTTCTTCCTCTCTGATATTTAAAAATAGATAGTACATTATTAGATAGACTAACAGTCACATTGTTTTCGTCAATGTATAAATTGACAGGCTCTGTAATTATATAATTACCATTACACTTCTATCCTTTCACATATCTTCCTAAAGTGTTTCTTCTCTTCTTACTCTCCACGCTACCTGTAAGGATAAGCAAAACTAAATCTTCTGACTGAATTCTATTTATTTTATGAACTGATCAAACCAAGGCCTGAAAACTGGCATTTTATATGGAAGTGATTCATATATAAAAAACATTTTAAATATTGGATACAGTACTATCAAGCCTACTACACGAAATAGACAGGCACAGATCAATTTGATCAAAGATGCTCCAAAGTACAAGTTTCCAAAACCCAGTGAAGTAGCACAATGCAGAATTCCTACAATTAAGCGGGACAGTGAAGGGTGTGTTAGGGCTATCAAGAAAAGAGAGCGAGCGGCGCAGTTAAGAATGAGAGAGTTTACGGAGCAGATAAAGAGAAACAGGAAGACAAAAGTAGAAGAAGAAGAATAATGAGCAGTATACTCTGTTTACCCAGTGTTTCATGACATGAAACGTTTTATTTCACCTTGCTATGTGATTTTAACGTATATTAAAAAACAGGGACATTTCCAGGGACAGTTTCAACACTGCGGTCAAGCCAGCCTCCACTCGGGAAAACCTAGTCAAGCCAGCCCACACGTGATATTGCGGTGCGCGAATATCCTATGCATTACGGTAGAGTCCTGGAAACACTGCCTCTGTGTTTAGATGAGAATAAACCAAAAAATGTCCAGTATCAAAGACTCATCTCACTCCAGGCTGATAGCAGGACATCCCATCTAGTCACTCAGAAAAAATCAGGACATTCTGATGTACAGTTTCAAAATAAAAGACCTTTGAAGTCTCATATATGAGCAATCATCCCTGTTTTTAGATGAGAATAAAACAAAACTGTCCAGTATCAAATTTCTATTTCTTGTGACTAGATGGGATGTCCTGCTATCACCCTGGAGTGAGATGAGTCTTTGATACTGAACAGGTTTTGTTTTATTCTCATCTTAACACAGAGGGATGATAGCTACAGCTCGACCATGCTACAGATCAGATGTTAGTGCAAAATCTACAGCTCCTCTACTACAACCATCAGCAACAAGTGGACATGGAGAATTACATGAACTACATGTTGCTAAATCCACCGCGGGGCATAAACAGAAGGGCAACCATAGCAACCATGCTCGGGGGTCTTCTTCGCTGCTTTTGGTGTATTTTGTGGCGGAAGTTACTACGCCACTTACAGGCCCGGCATATGTACTACAGCATCTCCAGCGCTTTCGAGCGGTCTCGTGCAGAAGTACAGCGCCACTTACAGGCCCGGCATATGTACTACAGCGTCTCCAGTGGTCTCGTGTGAACGGACACGTTAAATGAGCCGAATGCGTGTGAACGGAAGACTTTTTTGAAAATGAATTCGGTGCGTAAACGCAAACGTTCCCGTTAGGGATGGGAACGATGAATCGAATATTCGAAATTATTCAGGTATTCGAATAATTATTCATGTATTCGAATATGAGTTATGAATATTTTTATTTTTAAAAAAAATGTTGTATACATTTTTTTTTTTGGGAGTGATGCCTAAGTTGATTACATATTATCAAATTGAATAATTCAATGTATACGACAGTGCCATAGCTAAATGTGTTAGGTGACGTCTAAAGGTGTGTTTTGCTCCGCTCACCGGTCCCTCACAGCGGGCAGAGCTGCAGGTGTTGATCTCTCTCGCCGTTGCGAGGTTCCGGCGCTAACAGTTCATGAGCGTGCTCCCCCGCCCCCTGTCAACACTTGCGACACATGAGTGGCCAGCCTAAACAACAATAAGTGCTGCTTGGCAACCGTGTGTGGCGGCAAAGTACAGAGACATTTTGACAGGAGAGATTTAGTTTTGCCGGTATTCAACATATTTTACCAGTCATAGTCCGGTAATTATTTACACTCTAAGAAGAGTCCTACACAACAGACATGGCGTCAAAAAGGAGTAATGTGTGGAAATATTTCGACCAGGTTAGTGAGTGCGGTGTAGAGGTCAAACTATGCCAAATTAAACTTATATATACATGCTATACCCGCAACCTCCGTTCCAGCTGAGAGGGTCTTCTCTACAGCTGGCCTGATTGTGAATCGCCTCCACACAGGAAAGCTGTAGGCCTATAGCTGTCAAACTGTGATCACCAGTTCAATACATTTGACAAATTCGACTTGGTTTCTACACTTATTTGAACATGTATGTATTTCTAAAAAAGTATTGAAAAAAAATTGGGTAAAAAAAAAATTTCAAAAAAGATTCTGCAAAAAAATGTGTACCCTTTTTTTTTGGTTAACCGTTTTTTGGGGGGGTCGAATATTCGAATATACATTTGCTTTCAAATTCCCATCCCTAGTTCCTGTGTAAATGGGGTCTAATGGCGCATTTCCATTGCAGGGCCTCGCTCGGCTTAGTACGGTGTAGTTAGGCCTCGTTAGGCCAGGCTCACTTTATGCTGCGTTTCCATTACAGTTTAGTAGCTGGGGCAGTAACTATAGTAACGCAGTGTAGGCGGAGCCGTGACGTCATCTTCAATGCGAACCAAAACATCAGCCGTTAGCTGTTAGCACTCAGAGCTCACAGCTCAAACAAGTACAAACCTGTCTGTGTCATGGCGAATACAGTCGCTGGTTTGTTTATGTCTGTATAGGCCGTTGTTGTGAGTGTGGACGGTCGGATACAACGTTAGCTTAGCCAATCTCCATTCAGAAAACACGCATTTTAAAAGGTTGTTCGTCTGCCGTCTGTCTGCAGACTTGTCAAAGCATTAATTCATGGTTTGTACTAACCGGTATCAGTATGTTGTTACTTCGGCATCATTTTGAAACGTGTATTACAATTAAATCACGGTCAAATATGTTCATCTTGTTGTAGTTGTAGCTCCCGAGCCAGCGATTCTCTCTCTAGTTTAGCATACTCAGCCCGACTCAGCCTGATTGTTGGCCCGCTAAGAACCTCGATTTTGGGGCCAGAAAAACTGTGAAATAGTACCTGCTAGCCTGTAATACGCCTAGTGGAAACGCAACCAAAAACGGGTCGGGCACGGCACGCTTAAACCGCAAAGTAGTGGAAATGCGCCATTAGTTTCCTCCTTCACTACACTTAGAGCACGTCACACCTCCAGCAGCACAGATGTGAAGCTGTCTGACAGCACGGATCACACCTTGCTGCTCCCTGGCTGATGGAGATTGGAGAATACTTTCATATGCTGACAGATTATTGTTGTGCAGAGGTTATGATCCACAATGCAACACTAACACAGCAGGAAGGAGCTTTAATCTTTCTACCTGGCCTGCACATACTACTTGAACTGTCAGCTTTATGCCATTACAGCTGAGCAGCTTTTAATACTTTTTGAAGAATGTGTTGTTTCCAGGGCACGAGGAGAGAGTGTGCTCGTCAAAATGCTCCCCAAAAAGGGATTTCATGTTAAAGCCTCAACAATTAGTTGGACTGAACACATCTAACATTACAATAGTGCATGTGAAGTCTGATCACTATTTCTGCTTGGAATCAGCTGTTCACACGCAGGAAAAGACTGCACTTTTCATAAATAAAATAATAAAAAAGCAGAACACTGTCACAGAGAGTTGTGTGAATAAAGTGATCAGTGTCTCCTCTCACTGCTCCCTGGTGTGCTCTAGGTGTGAGAGGTTTTCACAGTTACCTGTCTGAAATGTGAATACACACACACACAGGCTAGGGGTGTTGAAAATAATCGTTTCTACGATGCATTGCGATGCGGACGATTCGGTCTCGATGCAGTGACGGAAGATAATCGGTTATAGCGTAGTAACGTTGCTTCTTGATTTTCCGGCCGCGGCTTTACTATAACGTTTTTTTTTCTGTCACTTTAATATCAAATCGGTCGGTGACGCAGAGATCAGGGAACAGACGTGACAACGGCACAGCATCACCAAACACGGAGCAGTCTGCTTTATCCACCAACACAAGAACACCAGTCCAGAACCAACAGCAGAAGGGCCCGCTCTGAATCACTCCATGTCGTTGCGGCTCAGAGACACAGGGATTTATGTTTTTCAAAAATAATCGCGTTACAATCATGTCAGGTTTTTGGTGGATTTAATTAAGTCTTGGATTGCAGAGTATGAATGTCCTCTAGCAACTTTCAGACGATATATACGTGTGTAAAGTTTGTGAAGGCAGGAGGAAAAAAGCTTCCGCGATCACCGTCTCCTCTCCGTTCCTCCAAACCCCGCCCCCTCCCTGAAAATAATGAGTGACAGGCCGATAGTGACCCGATAGAAACTTTATTATTCACTTAATCACTGAGATATGATTAAGCTAACTTAATCTCATACATTCATGGGATTTATGTAACAGTAAGACAGAGAATGTAAGTGTGCACCCACATGCAGTATTTTAGTTGTTATATGCTGTTGTAAATACTCCTGTTGTCTGCTGTGTTCAGACTCAAGTCCTGTGTGTGATGCCACAGGACATTCAGTGTCCTTTTTTTAACAGAAGGCCGTTGCTAGAAGCTGCAGCTAGACTGCAGAAGCATTATTTTTTTGTTTTTGAGGATGGAACAACTTCACACACAGATATAGGGAGGCTAGACCTATACAATTCATTTATTTTGGTTTATAAATTAATGTCAAGACATTTATGTTATTGATTTCTGAAGCACTTTCTAAATAATAAAAAGAGAGTTCATATTTATTTACTGCATGTATGCATTGATGAAAAATAAGCCATGTGCAGTAATATAGAAAATTGAGGATGCAACGCATTGGTATGAATCGTGATGCATCGGGATATCGAATTGAATCGAATCGTTGACAGGATAATCGTAATCGAATCGAATCGTGAGACCAGTGAAGATGCACAGCCCTAACACACACACACACACCTCCGCAAGCCAGGCGATTAAAAATACTTGTTTCCAGAGGCTGTTATTGTAGTGGCGTTAATTACCGGGAACGAACTGGCTCAGGACACACTTGCGTGCGCACACACTCGCACACACCCTCGCACACACACTCGCACACACTCGCACACACACTCGCACACACCCTCGCACACACACTCGCACACACCCTTGCACACAGCATCTCCTGTTTCGTGAGACAAACGACTGGAGGCACTTGAGAAAATTGGACTGTCTGTCTCTCCCCTCTTTCATCTTCTCTCGCTTCTTTTTCCATTGTTCAATTCCTCCTCTCTTTATCTGTTCATATTCTCTCCATCTCTTTGCTTAACAGAGGGAGATGTTGTTCAGATACTAGTTTCACAAGAAGCTGTCAACTTGATCAACTACATGAAACAGTATCGTGTGCAGCGCTGTATAAATATCCAAACTCTAAGAGGGTTTTTGCGTCCTTACTTTGATAGTGACAGTGGATGTATAGACAGGACATGCAGATCGAGGGAGACAACAAAGCTTCAGAGCTGGATTTAATCTGCGGATCTTGCCATCAGATGCACCAGATTTGATATCTTTCAGTGGGTTTAAAGCTCTTATTAATATATGAGTGTCTTGTTGTTTCTTGCACACATGTAGCACTGCGACTGCAGCAGATTGATTGTGTGTGAGTGATAGTCTACAAGGCACCAAGGTGTTTGAATCCAGGCAGAGGCGAGTCACAACAAGCAGTGATACACCTGAGTGAGACACATCCTTCACTACTGCTGGGTTACACGAGACAAACTCAAAACAAACCAATGATTCATGATGACACAACACACTTATTTTTAAATGATCTAAAATCGGGAGAGTTGAACCGGGTGAGGCCTCCTGATGGCCTTTTACTTCCCCTAACCCTAAAATAAGATTGCTGCCAGTGAATTGACCCACAAATAAATGTTATATTTACTTTTACACTCAGTACAATGATGGGTCACTTTTCACAAACTGCACCAAGACAACTGGTGTGTGAATTGGAATGTATTAAGTCTAAACATTGTGTGTGAATGTGAAGGGGAGAACAATGAGGGTGTGTAATGTGAAGCAAGTTAAGGCCTTGGATCTGCATACAGAACATCTGGTGGAGCATTCAGAGCTAAATGTCTCCCACACACTGAGCTGACAGCAGGCAGACACCACATCAGCACACACTGTCTCTCTAATCAGTCATTCATAGAGATGTCCCGATCACGTGATCGGGGATCGGAGCCGATCACGTGATTTTCAAAAGATCGGAATCGGGAGAACAACATCATGTATGTGTTGCTTCTTTTGGGCTTATTTTCAGACCTGGTTGCTTATTTCTCTCAAATCTGGCAACAGAGTGGGCGCAGTGTCTAATAGTAGCAGCAAGCTAACGAGAGGCTACGTTCAGCTGGTGACTCGGGAGTCGGGACAGAGCAAATGTCAGGAGTTTGGAAGTATTATAAAATTGAAAGCGAAGGCAGTGTAACAGCCAGATGCAATGTTTGCAAGAAGGAGGTTCCTCGTGGTGGAAAGAACAGAGCTACGTTCAACACGACCAATCTAATACGCCACCTGAGAAACAAACGCCAACAACAACACGACGAGTACACAGCGGCCACTCAGGTAACGGCACTGAAACAACCGACACTTTCAGAGACTTTGAAAAGGAAAGAGAAACTGCCCCAGAACAGTGAAAAGGCCAAAAGAATAACAGCCAAAATAGCTGAATTCATCGCGTTGGATGACCAGCCGTTATCTGTTACTTTTTTTTCTCTTAATGCATTGGATAAAGATCGGATCGGGAAAAATCGGTATCGGCAGATTGTCAAAATCAAATGATCGGAATCGGATCGGGAGCAAAAAAAGGTGATCGGGACATCCCTAGTAATTGACATTGTACACACACACACACACACACACACACACACACACACACACACACACACACACACATACATACATACAGTATGGCTGCTGTCTTCTTCCAATTTAAAGTCACAGCTTGGATACACTCCTCTTTTCCAACTGACTAGGTTCACTCCTTGCATGTGTGTTTGTCTGTGCATCTGTTTTTGTTCAAACACATTGTATTCAAGAAAGTGTCATCATGGTAGAAGTCATATTTATTTTGTGTATGACATAACTGATTCTATGAAATCAAATTGATGGCGTTGTAAACTCTTCTAGGGGAATCAGATGTAGGTGACCTTCAGGCTGATTCTATTATTATGAAATGCACATGGATGTAGAAACACCTTTTACTCCGTATTAAACAGAAAGCCTGAGTAAAGCAGTCCAGTCAGGGCTTTGAAGGATCCCTAACAACCAGTTCACTTCTGGGCATTATTGACTGAAAGAGACTGGTGGTGACCTGCTAAAGTAACTAGTCCTACTCATGAAAACACATCTTCTGCCAGCTCAGAAGTTAAACTCAGCGGGGACACTCTGAAAGCTCTTTTCCTCGTTTGCCCGCTAATAAATAAGTGAGTGCCATATATATGTGTGTGTGTGTGTGTGTGTGTGTGTGTGTGTGTGTGTGTGTGTGTGTGTGTGTGTGTGTGTGTGTGTGGTGTGTGTGTGTGTGTGTGTGTGTGTGTGTGTGTGTGTGTGTGTGTGTGTGTGTGTGTGTGTGTGTGTGTGTGTGTGTTAGAGTGAACATGTCTGATAATGGTGGAACTCAGCAGGGTCAGACCCCCTGGGGAGAGAAGAGTCTAGCTGCTAGATGAACCCAGTAACACCATTGTAAAGACCAACACGTACACACAGTGAGACCCTCCTTTTTTATGCAAAGCAAGCGGGAGAAATCAGCATCATATACAGCCTATTAATTGAGCAATTTACATAAAGAAGATACAAAAAGAATGGCTATGTGAAGAGTAACGGCTCTCATTTTATATGCATTAGGGTATCTAGCATCTGATCCCTGGGACAGCTTCATAAACAGGATTCTGTACACTCATTGAATTTGCACACCTAGTACAGAAAACACTTTCGCATTCTTGAGATATTCAAGCAAGCTTTCAGTCTCATTTTTCAAAAGTTGGATGAATTCTGCACATGATGATCTAATGAGCACAACTTCAAAACACAGGCTGTCTGTGGAAGCAGAGAGCCTGATAATGATGAGCTCCACTGACCTGGCTGCTAAATCCTCATTAATAGATCCAATACTACTCAGATTTAAGCACAACAACATTCCAGGCAAAAGCAGTTTGGCAACAACACAGAAGTAAAGATGATTTCAGCCATGACAATCACTTTAATGACTTTAAAGTAAGAGCAGCTCGTTAGTTGGTTTTGAAATTGTTTGGAAATAAATCACCACCCACAGCTGCCTTGCAGGTACATCGAAAAAAATGTGATACACTACAGCCATAACATTATTGCTAATGATAACAGTGACGTGAAGGTAGCAGTGCAGTGTGTGCGCAGTGTGTTTGTCGATTTCCAAACCAGTTCCAGTGTGTTAGTTGTGTTGTGTAATATTTTTTAACTGATAACAATAATCAATCGAAATACGTTTTGTTGTTGGTGTTCATGAACATTTACAATCCGCAATGTTTGTTTTTATAAATCAGTTTTAGTTTTTTAACATCGTATCGAGTTTGGTATCAGGAATCGTGAAATATTACTAGTATTTATATAAACTACTACTAACTTCTGGGACTGTGACATCCCTACCTTTACCTCTGCAGCTCTGTGAGGGCAGTATCACACACACACACACACACACACACACACACACACACACACACACACACACACACACACACACACACACACACACACACACACACACACAGCGGCAGATGCTGCTATCATCTGTTTAATAGCAGATCTAAATACTACAGTACAAGGTTTTAGCACATGTGCACACACGCACAGAGACAGCCACAGGGGACAGATTAAGCCGTTCTGAAATCAGTGCTTCCCCCACTGTGGGCTCCGTGGCAGTAAACACTGGGGATGTAAACTAAATACTGAGAATCAGTCAGTAAAAACAGACAGAGGAATACAGAATTGAACCAAAAACAAAAGTGAGCTGCGTAAACAAGTGCAAAATTAGTATCACATGTAGGTCTAAGGTAAATCGTGGTGAGTCCTCACAGTCAGGGCAAGCATAACTCATGATTCTTACAAACCCTTAAGTGCTGGCATTTTGTACAGTGGAGGTATCATGGCTTTATCTATTAACAGACATGTGATTTAGCTCATAAAACCTATTGAGCATTAGTGATTCCCAAGAATACATTTTCATGCTAAAGAAAGTATTCAGTTGACAGTAAAACTGTTACGATTATTGTGTTATGTCACGTTTTGTATGTCTTGTTTTGGGTGTTTTGCTGTTCTCCCTGTCGTGTTTTCCTCTGGGTATATTGTCTGGTCCTTTTCCCTGTGTTTTTCCTCCTGTCGTTAGTTTCCCTGGTGTGTCTAGTTGTCTGATTGTGTTCACCTGTGGCCCTTGTGTTTCTCCTCCCCTGCCCGGCTGTGTCTCGTCTTGTGATTACCCCTCCCTGTATTTAGTCTGTTCTCTTCCTGTGTTCAGTGTTGGTTCGTCTTGTGATTTGGCTTGTCCTCGTGAGTGTTGTGTTCTGTCTTTGTTAGTATAGCCTTGAAATAAAGGAATTTTCACGTTAATCTGCATTTGGGTCCTACCTGCTTCACACATCGTAACAAAAACAGCAATTCCTCTCAGTAGATAAACATGCTGGGACCAGATCATATCTGCAATTCTGCTAAAAAATAACAAATGATTAATTGATTGAAAAAAAATGCTCATTATTTTCCTGGCAAATGACTAATCCATGAAGGGACTAATTGTTTTAGCGCTGCTTTGCACCCCCCCTGATGCTCAGTAACATCTTCTTGGTTGCTCACTGTATTTAGACCTTCCTGATTAAAGTGAATGTGATTTTTCCTAAGATGATCAGCAGTGTGTTGTGTAAGCTGCCGGACACACACGCAGCTGCCTGGCTGACCTCAGCTGAGTGTGTGTGACTTACACTGCTCTGCTATCACTTACACACTGTGGCACGCTGCTAGCACACACACACCTCCTCCTACACTGCTGCATTTCAGATATTTTTCTCAAACAATCAATTATAGAGTTTAGTAAGTTATCAAAACCCATGTTGTTGACAGGGTGAATAAGGGATCAGAAAAAAATATATATTTGTATTATTAATGTGTTATACGAATGTATTATCATGCACAATATTCAATAACTCATCTTTACTTGATTCTGTCCAAAATGTTTATGTTTGTAACAGTACTTTCCAAATGTATATTTATATATAGATGCTTTGATCATGATGTGTGTCATTTATGGTCATGCCGATAAAGCTGAATTGATTGATAGCAGGAGAGTGAGGTACACTGGTCCCAGACGACGGGTGCTTCTCTTTCAGATCTAGCTCTACTGTGGCCTCTATGTGTTGCAGTTTATCAGTGTGTGTTCTACTATTCACTGCATGCACAACGGCAGAGGCAATAAACACACACATTGCATTGCATTTAGCTGACACACATGTAAATATGTCCAGGAATCCAGCATGTGTGTGGCTTGGAGGAGCTGCTGTGCTGTCTGCGTTTATTGGCCAGTTGAATCTAATCACAGTCTGGTTTAAATGTAGTTCCAGCTTAGGGATTTTGGTAAGGATGCACGATAATCATCGGTCTGATATTAGGAATTATGACGTCATCCCGATAAACCCGATACCAGTATTAATAGCCCCGATAATATACAATATATTTTTTGGGTAAAAAAAAAAGAAAAAAATACTGCGGTGTGGGTGGATTGGGATGAGGGGTGCTTGTTTTTCACTCGGCTCCTCCCGTTTAGCCAGTACTGTGGTATTAGTGGTTTAGAAAGAGGGGAGTTCTTCACAAATCCAGCGCTCCCTAACTCATGCCTGGCTGTGACGTAAATGGTGTGCGGCCGTGAAGCCAGGACAGTAAACAAACATGTCGTCGGTGGTATGGGCGTTGGAGCTATGTGCAACTCAAGGCATATGCTCGAACCGGAGCTGCCTGGACGCTGCAATCATGTTGCGCACTATCCGTGCTGAGTGTGCTGACTGTTCGTACAATGTCCCACTGTCTGGCTTCCTGCATAAAGTCAAGTGCTCGGCGCAGTTGTGGCGAAATGTCGCTCCTCTGTTTTCATTTAAACAGCTCCGTATATCCGTTAGCGCAGCTAGCTAGCACCAGATGCTAACAACAACAATGCACGTAAGGTCTCTCTCTCGCTCGCTCGAGCCACACATACACACACCCTCCCGGTCCTCCGGATGGCCAGTCGGTGCCTGCCGGTGAGAGTGGAAGTGTGGTCTGCCACAAGCGGGCGGCAGGAGCGGGGCTGTCAGCATCAGCTTGTAGATGGTATTTTAAACTCGATGCGCTCTGAAACTACGGGGCGGCCGAGGAAAAAAAATACACATGCGTTAATCGCGTTAAAATAATTAGTGGCGTAAAAAAATGTGTATTATCGGTATCGGTCTTGAGAAGCAGGAAGTTATCGGTATCGGTATCGGTTTCAAAAAACCAATATCGTGCATCCCTAGATTTTGGGCCCCATGAAAAGATATCACATTGGTTACTTACATTTTTTTCTCTCAATGTTATAAAATTGTTTGGGCCCCTGTCTGTCACGGGCCCTTAGAATCGTCCTAACTATTCACCCCCTTACGGCGCCCCTGATTACAAGGCCTGTTTACTGCTGTGTCTTTGAAGCCAAATCGTGAAAAGTCTGCATTCTATAGAGGGACAAATCCCTGACTCTACCGCCTAACACTGGGAAAATAAACAGTAAACAACCGTTGGAACTTGAGTTGCCTTTGTTATAAGGTAAGTTCTGTACATTTTAGTTAAAGAGATGTGAAAAAGCGCAGCGTGAGCAGGCTCCCGTGAGCGGGAGCGCGCTCCTTCACTACAGACTATCGCGCCACCTAACCATTCGCCAAAATGTTTTTAATACCAGCGGTAACCGGCCAAGCACCGTGCAAAAAACAATCTTCAAATAAAAGAAAGTCTCCGGAGGAGTTAAAGGAGAGTGACAGGGAGCATGAGAAGAAGAGGGAGAGAACGTTTCAGCCAGCTTGATCGATGGAGTTGGCTTCTATAGAGTGGTGCAGTGACGCATCCTAAAACCCTTTTATAATCTATCGACTAGATTTATGATTCGAAAATTATAAAAGTAGGGTAGACATGTGGAGATTATCCGGCTGAACAAAACGTGCATTTATCAAACAGGTTTGTTTTCCACAGACCTTATTTCCAGCTATTTTCCAAAACCCTGTGGAGAAATCCCATTGCTTTTCGTTGAGGGAACCAGCAGCTTACTTCCTGGTTTTAGGGTGCGTCACTGGCTGCACCTCTCAATATGATGCCAATATAAACAAGGTCTTCTGTTGGCTCTGTACATCAATGCCGACCTATGCTGACACATAAGTGAAGAGTAGAAAATATAAGTAGTAGTATAGTATAGTATTCGTTTATTAGTCCCCGAGGGGAAAATGGGTTGCAGCACATCACAGAGGCATTTAAAAAGTTAAGACAATACATCACTGACAACAACATAGACACAGATAAAGGTATTGGCTATAGGGAAATGTCCCAGCAGTTTAGGATAATGAAGGATCTAATCTAATCTATAGCCATTACATTTCTAACTCCTAATGACAGGAAGGCAGAAAATGCATTATAAAAATAATAATACTCATAATAATAGCAGACATTTTTTAACAATGATCACAATATCATTATTTTAATAAACCAAATATGAACAATTGAGGGAAATGAGGAAGAACTGATGATTCAAATGTTGTAGTACAAGTAGTAATGTAGTTAGTGCATACATTACTATTGCAACAAATGTGTTAATTTTCTTCATTATTAGTCGATTGTTTTTGGACGAATGCTCCGGGCCAGTGGTTACAATGGTGGGGCCAGTGACAATACAATTCCACCGGCCCGGAGGGCCAGTGGCTTTTTACCCTTAATGTCTACCCCTGGTGTGTGTGTGTGCACATTGATCCAGCAGAGCAGCAGGACACATATTCTGCTGTGTCAGGGTAAAAGACAGTTCACATTGATATTATTGAAATGATCTTGTCTTGATTTTAGGGGTTAGGACAACAAATGCCCATATTTTAACGATTAAATTATAGATGTACAGTTAACAAGGCAAGAAGATCAAACTGGTAATTTGTGAGTGTAGAAAAGTAAGTAGTTAAATAACAGAGCGTACAATGAAAATTATTTTGGAACATGTTGTTTTCTTGTGGATTTTTGTAATACTTAAAAAATAATCTTAAAACCCTGCAAATTCAACTGTGGTGAAAAAAAGGTTGAATTCTTGGAGTGACTGTTTAAAGCAAATTCTAGTATGTGTATTAAACTTTATACATAATTAAAGAATATTAAAAACACTATGTTTACAAGACATGTCAAATCAGAAATGCTGTATGTAGAAACAGTTCAGGTGAGAGTAATTAAAGTGCAGTATGAGCAGCATGCAGTGCACGTGTCTTTATTGTCTCATTGACTTCACTGAATAACACAACATTTGCAGCCCTAGCCGGCCCTCTCCTCACCTCAGGAGGACTCTTGACACGGAGGAGAGCAGTCAGCTGTTCAGCCGGCAGCCACTGTTAAAGTCACGCTTGTGTGCCAAGATTTTATAGTGCGAGTCATATATGTGTCAGCATAAATGTCAAGCAGTGATAAGGATTCTTGTGTACGGGTCAATTCATGTGAGGTTCCGCCAGCGGGTCAAACACGATAACAGATGCATTTAGAAATCATAAAAAAAGTTCACTTGGAAACAGATTTGTGTTTAATAGATTAGTTTTGTTTGGTTTTTGTTGTTTTTTTTCAGTCTTTATTTCGAACAGATTAAAAAATAACAAATAACAAATGTGAAAATGTTGACAGCCAAAATGTACCTGTGTGAGTAGTGCTGCGTACCTGGACTCACATTCAGGTTCAGGTCCGGACTCAAGTCCAGAGGTTCAGGTTCAGGTCCGGACTTATAAGTCCGGACTTATAAGTCCGGACCTGAACCCATGGCTTGTGTCAAGTTGTGTGAGTAACTAAAGTGAACTTATTGTGAGCTAATTATCAATTGAAAATAAACTCATAATCAACTCAAATTCAAACTCATCAGGTTTATTGTGCTCCCTTCCAACTTGTGTCTACATTTCTCTACAAAGTACAAATGTAAAAAAATGACTTTTTGCCACTTAGTCTACAAATGACTTATGACAGCAACTACAGTGAACTACTACAAAGTTCAAACATTTATTTCATTTACCAAACTAAAGTAACCAAACAGTCCCTGAGCTGACTGAGCCTAAATCCCTAAAACGTTGCTGAAAGGTAGAGTGTAGAGTAGGCCAGTGGTTCCCAAACTTTTTGTGCCCAAGGCACACCAAAGGACAAGTAAAAATCTCAAGGCACACCTATTGAGCAAAAATAGCCCTTATAACACGTGTTATCACTTATATCATGTAAAATATCTGTAAATGTGCATAATTATTTACTAATGCCAAATAAAATATACTATATTACGAAATATTTCAGAAATTAATTTGAAACTTTATCAAATTAGGCTTCATCAAAGCAGCAACACACTCATTTAAACCAGACAGGTCACAACATTAAAAATGAGGCAAAGGAAACTCAGCAGAAATTCAGCACAGAGAACTGTCAATGCAAGGAAGCTGCATTGTCCATGGTCCTGAACTACAAATTATAAATTATAAATTATAAATGTATTACTTATAAGAGTAATTATAAAAAGTAATTAGGGCCGGGACTTTAACGCGTTAATTAAGATTAATTAATTACACAAAAATTAACGCGTTAAAAAAATTAACGCATTTTAATCGCACTTATTTTTGCACCGCGGAACGTTTCTCACTGGATGAGTTTCAGGCGTACCGATTATACTGGAGCAACAACTAACGTTCATGACTTCAGACAACAACAAACCACAGTGAACAGTGGGAAATGTTGTTTTAAAAAACGGACGGATGGAAGCGTCGATAAGAGCACGGTTGTGTGCAAATTATGCAAAAAGAAATTCGCATATCACCGCAGCACATCAAGCCTCAAGTATCACCTCAATGCAAAACATATAGCAGCTAGCGTGGAAGCTAGCGTGGACGTTAGCCTCTTTTATCGCGTTCACACCAAAAAGAGCAGGTACTAAAATTAGTTCATGAGAACCTTTTTACCCCCACGAAAGTCCCTGCTAGAGAGCAGAGAGCTGCTAGAGAGCAGGGACTTTCGTACGGCTCTCTTGTGAGAAAAGAGCTATATTTCTGATTGGCTGGGCGGATTGCAAACCACGCCCCGTAAAACTCCCAAAAAGTTTTGTGAAGCCGCCATTTTATTATCCTCGCATTAGCATTAGCATTAGCCCAGCGCAGAAACGCAGAGAGACTAACTTATGGCAACACAAAATAAAACATAGGAGCAGTGGAGATGAGGAGGTGTCTGCGTTCTGGCGATTTACTCGGAAGGCTGCTGGGACTCCCAGCAGCTTCTACTGAAGCCAGTCCCCAACTCCGGGGACTTTGGGCGGCAGTATACGCCGTGAAGTGGTTTGCGGCCTGCCAGTAAACCCAAAGCAGAAGAAGAAGAAGTGACGTCAGCGACTTCATTTGCCTAATCCTCCCCCAGGTTCAAAGAGTTCTCATGAACTAAATTCTCATGAACCTTTGTGGGAAAAGTACTGCGGTGTGAATGCGCCTAATGGTATACTAAAATCCATGTGGAAAAAAATTGCTTCTCACTGTTCTTAGGTCAAATATGTATATGTGATTAAAAATGCGATTAATTTCGATTAATTAATTACAAAGCCTCTAATTAATTAGATTAATTTTTTTAATCGAGTCCCGGCCCTAAAAGTAATATATTACACTACTTCGTTACTATCTACATAAAGTAACTCGTTACTTTACTCGCCGAGCACATACGAACTGCGCATGCGTGAGTGGCAATAACTTTCCTTACCAGCAGGCGGCGGTAGTGTGTATTTGTCATTCAAAACAGGCAACAACCGGAAGACAGAGAAGAAGAACAGACTACGTGATATAAACAAACAACAAATAGCGTGTGCGTTAGCTTCACCTTAGCATGTGTTCTTTGCAGGTGTTGTTGAGGTTTGACCACGTGGTGTTTGCAGCAGTGGATAACAGCTTCTGGCCTGGACACAGTTTGCACCTCACCGTCACATTCCTGTCTATTCTTCGGACAATCTCAAAATAATGGGCATACCTCAACCCCTCGAGAGTTATCGCTGACTCAGCCATGTTTATGCAGCACTGCACGTGAAGATGTGGACGCGCAAGTCGCGCAGATTACGTACATATAAACCTACAAAGTACTGATATAGTAAATTAAAAAATAATTATTTTTGTGTAGTTGTATATTGCAATAATAACATATGGTTGCACAAAATCCCACGGCACACCAGTGTGCCGCGGCACACCGTTTGGGAACCACTGGAGTAGACTATACACATTACACTGTAAACCTACTATACAGTATACACTTTTCTACAACTCTACATGTGTACATTATACAGTACATACTACATACATAGTGATGTACATACATACTGTTAGAAATTAAAATCAATGTTGATATGGCGTAATTTTGAATTAAATACACTATTTAATTTAAATCAGTTTTATTCTGAAAGAACCAGAAGTTCACACTATGAACTTAATACTTTTATTCTGAAAACTCTTCACTTCCGGTTAGCATTAGCATGTAGCGAAATGCTACGTTTTCAAACCGTGAATCGAAGGTGAAATGACATGTGATGTGATGTTGTACACTGAGCACACTGGGATTAGCACTCATTTATTGACGCTGAATAACGTTTAGGAAATGTTTAAATAACCACAGACACCAGAATGATGTAATTTAGCAACAGAATAAGGCAGGAATTGCATTGGACCCGCCCCCCGACGACGCCGGCCAATAGGAGAAGACCTCAGATGACAACAGGAAGAGCAAGCCAAGAATGTATCTCTTCTACCTGCTGACCTGGGCCCCGTCTCAGGTCGGTTAAATGGATTCCTTGCGTCCCTCACTTGCGTTGTTTCCCTGCGACTAGTCCCCTCCCACCAGGGAAGCATGGAGAGACGCAAGGAAACCACGAGAAGCAGGGAAATGAGTTTAAGAGCAATGGGACGTCCTTTCCTCCGGAGCGTCACGTGAAGCGACGTCCGTTTGTGATGACGCTGCACAGCTGATCGTCTGACAGCAGCTCTGTCCCCGTTATTTCCACACACACCCCCGCCTGTGTTTGTACACATTTACTGACACAAACATTTGTATCATCTGTTGCAGACCCAAATAAATAAAATAAGAACTCATTCTCAAAAAAGATAAACGCCATTCTTAAAATGTATAAACGAACAATAGTTTGATTAATATTGATTAGAGTGCACAATAGAAATAAAATAATTGAGAGAAGAAAAAGATATATGTTATCTATCAAAACCCAGTTAGATTAACATTCATTGGATTGCACACTTTGTGTGTTTGTGTGGATATGTAGCACATTAACATTTTAATAGCACTTAATGACTGACTGAATGGAAATGACAATAAATGAAAATGTAAAACGAAAAAAGCGATCATGAAAATGTTTCCAACAAATGAATAAAATGATTTGTGACCACTTTGTTGTTCAGATATATCACATATTTGTAACTAAATGAGACTTGAATTGAAACAAAACACGGTATAAACTGAGGAGTGACTCCCGTGAGGTTCATTTATTTTCTTCACTCCGCTGGGAAACTGCTCTCATGTCAAGAAGCATCAGATCAGTGCATGCGCTGCATCGTCCAATCAGTGAGCGATACACAGTAAGGGGGCGGGGCGAGTATCTGAGGATTTAATCGGAGAATGGTCTGGTGGTTCCTCCATTATCGTTCCTCCATTATCGCTCCTCGATCCTCGGTCCTTCCGGCAGAAGATGGCGCAGACAAATCAACTTCCGGTGAGACCGAGGAGCGAGGAGCGAGGAAATGAAAATAGTCAGCCTGAGACGGGGCCCTGGGCTGACGGGAGATGAGGAGAGCGCCTCCTTTTGCAATTTCATTTTGTACACCACCGCATCTTTGTGTAATTAAATGCTGTTAACTTTTTATAAGCTTCCCTTGACTCTTTTCAGTCTCTCCTGGCCTTCAGGGAGGTTTTAGATGGTTTTAGAACAAGAAGGGGAATATACGTAAGTGCTAGTTTTTTTTGCGAGTCCAAGTACCGGTTCCCGACGTTCCGGTTTTAACCGAAT